>NC_092014.1:2351373-2411373 GCF_042242105.1 Pempheris klunzingeri
CATCTTTACCTTCATCTTTACCTTTAACTTCACTTTTACCTTCATCTTTACCTTTAACTTTAACTTTACCTTTACCTTCATCTTTACCTTTAACTTTAACTTTACCTTTACCTTCACCTGTTACTGCAGCACATTTAGTCTCATGATCTTCCTGTTAGACCAGATTACTACTAAAAAAGTGTCTTTAGCTTAAATAGATGAAACATAAACAGTAAATTTCACATTCATGTCAAAATGTTTTAGCAAAAAAAAAGACTCTTTGTTTTTTCCTTCTGTTGCACTAAAATAACAAGTTTGATGTTTGAATTAGTCAGAAATAGTGAAAAGTAAAATGTTTTGTTTATGTGAATAAAAAGTACAGCGTCAGTGTTTAAATAAATATAATAAAATCATAAATAAGATCTTTAAAAAGCATCAAACACACATTTTAAGACTGTTGTGATTTAAAATAGTTCAAATGCTCCAAAATGTTTTCTGAATCAGAAACATCTTGATGGTTTTGGAGTTTTCTGCTAACGTGCCTCCACCAGAACACCACCAGATATTTAATCACAATTTTAATAATAAATCTGTTTCCAGCCTCTGAAATGTGAGAATCAGCTGCTTTCTATCATAAACTGAACTCTCTGGCTGCTGGACTTTGGACTCATTGATCATTGATCATCATTGCTGATCGTCTATAGATGTTGTGAACCAGCTTCTCTCATTGAACTGTCTGGTATATTATTCATTAATGACAATGATGGTCGTTCACATGAACATGAGAGAGAACACCCCGGGGAAATTTGAGTTTTATGGTGCGTTCAAGGTCCAGGCTGCCTGTGATTGTTTATGGCTGTTGTGTAATGAGCTTAATAAGCAGCCAGACGGAGTTTCGGTGATTATTTCCTCTTTGATTCTTTAAATGTGGATGATGAAGTGATTGTTTGAGTGTTTCTGGTCGAGGTGTGTGTGTGTCTGTGTGTTTTTAAAGGGAGGGTGACGTCTTGTGATGAATTAATTCTTAGATAAGGATGAAATAAAGACTGTTGCATGTAAAGGCCGACATGTTTCGTTTCTGTATAATCCTATAAATATCAAACATGGTAAAAGGTGCTTTTACAGTCAGATGAGTCACATGTTGGTCACAGATGAGTCATTTTATTGCACAGAAATTAGAAGAACTTATGGTGTTACTGCAGTCTGACTGTGTATTACTGTGTATTACTGCAGTCTGACTGTGTATTACTGTGTATTACTGCAGTCTGACTGTGTATTACTGCGTATTACTGCAGTCTGACTGTGTATTACTGTGTATTACTGCAGTCTGACTGTGTATTACTGTGTATTACTGCAGTCTGACTGTGTATTACTGCGTATTACTGCAGTCTGTGTATTACTGCAGTCTGACTGTGTATTACTGCGTATTACTGTGTATTACTGCAGTCTGACTGTGTATTACTGCAGTCTGACTGTGTATTACTGTGTATTACTGCAGTCTGACTGTGTATTACTGCAGTCTGACTGTGTATTACTGCGTATTACTGTGTATTACTGCAGTCTGACTGTGTATTACTGCAGTCTGACTGTGTATTACTGCAGTCTGACTGTGTATTACTGTGTATTACTGCAGTCTGACTGTGTATTACTGCGTATTACTGTGTATTACTGCAGTCTGACTGTGTATTACTGCAGTCTGACTGTATTACTGCGTATTACTGCGCTCTGACTGTGTATTACTGCGCTCTGACTGCGTATAACTGCAGTCTGACTGCGTATTACTGCGCTCTGACTGTGTATTACTGCGCTCTGACTGCGTATTACTGCGCTCTGACTGCGTATTACTGCGCTCTGACTGTGTATTACTGCGCTCTGACTGCGTGTTACTGCGCTCTGACTGTATTACTGGGCTCTGACTGTGTATTACTGCGCTCTGACTGCGTATTACTGCGCTCTGACTGTGTATTACTGCAGTCTGACTGTGTATTACTGCGCTCTGACTGTGTATTACTGCGCTCTGACTGTGTATTACTGCGCTCTGACTGTATTACTGGGCTCTGACTGTGTATTACTGCGCTCTGACTGCGTATTACTGCGCTCTGACTGTGTATTACTGCAGTCTGACTGTGTATTACTGCGCTCTGACTGCGTATTACTGCGCTCTGACTGTGTATTACTGCGCTCTGACTGTGTATTACTGCGCTCTGACTGTATTACTGGGCTCTGACTGTATTACTGCGCTCTGACTGTATTACTGCGCTCTGACTGTGTATTACTGCGCTCTGACTGCGTATTACTGCACTCTGACTGTATTACTGCGCTCTGACTGCGTATTACTGCAGTCTGACTGTGTATTACTGCAGTCTGACTGTGTATTACTGCGCTCTGACTGCGTATTACTGCGCTCTGACTGTGTATTATTGCAGTCTGACTGCGTATTACTGCAGTCTGACTGTGTATTACTGCGCTCTGACTGTATTACTGCGCTCTGACTGCGTATTACTGCGGTCTGACTGTATTACTGCAGTCTGACTGTGTATTACTGCGCTCTGACTGTATTACTGCGCTCTGACTGTGTATTACTGCGCTCTGACTGTATTACTGCGCTCTGACTGTATTACTGCGCTCTGACTGCGTATTACTGCGCTCTGACTGTATTACTGCGCTCTGACTGTATTACTGCGCTCTGACTGCATATTACTGCGCTCTGACTGTGTATTACTGCAGTCTGACTGTGTAATACTGCGCTCTGACTGTGTATTACTGCAGTCTGACTGTATTACTGCGCTCTGACTGTATTACTGCGCTCTGACTGCATATTACTGCGCTCTGACTGTATTACTGCGCTCTGACTGCATATTACTGCGCTCTGACTGTGTATTACTGCAGTCTGACTGTGTAATACTGCGCTCTGACTGTGTATTACTGCAGTCTGACTGTATTACTGCGCTCTGACTGTATTACTGCGCTCTGACTGCATATTACTGCGCTCTGACTGTGTGTTACTGCGCTCTGACTGTATTACTGCGCTCTGACTGTGTATTACTGCAGTCTGACTGTGTAATACTGCGCTCTGACTGTGTATTACTGCAGTCTGACTGTATTACTGCGCTCTGACTGTGTATTACTGCAGTCTAACTGTGTATTACTGCGCTCTGACTGCATATTACTGCGCTCTGACTGTGTGTTACTGCGCTCTGACTGTATTACTGCGCTCTGACTGTGTATTACTGCAGTCTGACTGTGTAATACTGCGCTCTGACTGTGTATTACTGCAGTCTGACTGTATTACTGCGCTCTGACTGTGTATTACTGCAGTCTAACTGTGTATTACTGCGCTCTGACTGTGTATTATATCCATGTGTGTACTGATATCCATCTTATAAGACAGTCTGACTCAGTGTACCTGCCTCCTCCCAAGATAAAGCCAGCAGAGACTGTGCACTCACAGCAGTGAGCTCTGACTGGAATGCTGCACACTGACCAGACTGGTACTTGAAATCAGGTTATTGTGCACCTGCTTCCTCATCGCTGCCAGTTACCTGTAAACACAGGGGTGTTGAGAGGTCAGGACAAAGCGAGCAGCGTTAAAGGCGTTGCCACGGGAATAGTTTGATTGAAAGTATGCACCTCACCCCCTCCTGTCTAAATGTAGCAGTGTTGTAACTGTGTACAAACGTCACGGTAATAAAATCCCACAGGAAGTGACTAAAGCTGTTTAACCATTTAGAGGCTCAGCTCTTTGTCTAGCAGCGCCTGTGGCTCTGCATCATGCGTTACATTTGTGTGCTGTCCTACCAGCAGTTGGATAAAAGTGACTGAATTAATTAATATTTGCTGCTTAGATCACTGCAAACACTGGAACTCTAAAGCAGCTAGTTTAGTTCGGCTGTGTTGTTTTAAACGGGTGTTGATTCCAAAAACATGTGTGCAGGGTTTGCGATGCGTGGATGTACAGTTACATGTCTGTTTATTTTCTCACTCACAGTTCTGCCTCCGACAAACGTGACCGTGAGCTGCCAAACTCCCAAAGTCACGGTCAGCTGGCTGCACGGCGGACAGCAGCCTCACACCTTCAGGGTCCGCGTACAGAGTTCTGCTGGGTACGAATCAACGACTCTGAACTGCACACGAGAGGATGTGTCTTTGGGAAAAGCTTAAATTAGTTTGATTCATGTTGTACATTATTGCACTTTGCTGTGTGCAGCTACAGCAGCTACAATTAGTTGATTAATCGTCAGCTATTTTGATAGTTGATTAATCGGTTCGAGTAAAATCCTTTCTCTGATTCCAGCTTCTGAAATGTGAACATTTTCTGGTGTCTTTACTCCTGTGTGACAGTAAACTGAATATCTTTGGGTTTGTAGACAAAAAATACTTTTAGGAAACCCAAATCGACATTTTGCACCATTTTATGGACCCAATAACTAATCGATTACTTGAGGAAATAATCAACAGATTGACTGTTAGCTACAGCAGCAGACTGAAGTGCATCTCTGGATGGTTGTAAAATGTTTGTGATTTGTTATTTTTCATGGTTGTGTTTTACATCATTGTGTCTTGTCGTGTTTTCCTTTTTATTTTATGTGCGTTTTGTTTGGTAACTCCCCTGAAAGCGAGATAAAGGGACTTATCCTCGTCAATATAATAAAAATGTCAAGAACTATTTAGTCTCCACTTGAAAAACTAGTGAACACCATTTTGGTGCTGGTATGAAGAGAGGAGCGATATAGTTCATTAGTAAGCCCAATTAATGTTTTTGTAAAGCTGCTAAGACTTATCATGCTGCTCCTGCTCGTCTGTGTGCTGATGGGATTTTGTAAAAATGAAGGATTAACCTGCTGTACTGTTGCTCACATTTAAGGGATTATGTGGAGGATATCACAGCAGCTCATCAGTATGATCTGAGCCGCTTCGTCTGGGCGTCTGAAACGCGCTACATGGACCTCCACTTTGTCAACATGACAGCCATCCAGGGAGACGAGCAGTCGGCTTGGGTCGAATCAGACACATTCAGCTTTAACCAGTGCAAGACGGCCGCTCTAAAATGTGAGTTCGATGTAAAAATGTGTTTATTTCCCTGTAAATCGGATGTAAGATGAAGATCTCTGAGTTGCAAACAGATATTTCTCTTGCAGAGATAAAACTTTTACTTTCTCCTCACAGTTAAGTTAGATTTCCCTCCCGTGGAGCTGAACGAGGCCGTGGTGCATTTCAGAAATCCGTTCAAGTTCTACAGAGAACTGAAGCAGGCTACCAAGCAGGCTACCTTCAGATTCACCGTCTCAGTGGGTGCTGTAGGATGCTCTGCGTTTAATGGCATGTGTTGGAGGTCAGTCAGAGACTCAACCGCTCAGCCGACCCCCTGTTCTGTCATCGAGGAAGGCTTCTGCTCAGTGAACCAGGAAAACTGCGAACTGAACGTCTCGTTTCCTGACGGAGCGGAGAGGTGCTTCAACCTGAGCGGGGGGCTGTATGACAGCAATGGTGTTGGTGAGATGATGTTCAGAGACACGGGCCGCATCTGTCCCACCAAAGACACCGGTGAGTCCGGCTTCTTCAAAGACTTGGAGCGGGTCTGTGCGCTTCTGGCCGCAAACATGTTTGATTTCAAGCTGCAGATAACACATGTATTAACAGGAAGTGGTTTGGCATTCAGTGGAAAATAAGGACGTGGGGGGGGGGGCTCATAAGAGCTCACTTTCAGGTTCATACTTGTGGACTTTGGTTCCTACTGGAGTAAGTTTACATCATGATGCTCAAAGAAAGCACGGTCTCTTCCTCACACTGTGCTCACTACACCCTCTTTCTGAGGAGTTTTACCTCCTGTCTCTTTTAAAACCACCATGAAACTACAAGTACGAGCTGAAAGGCGCTTAAAAGTTCAGTTAGTGGAGTCGCATTTGTTTATGTAGCGCGTTTCATCCAGAACTAGACCAGATATTATTATTATTGATGGTATTAAAGAAGAATCATGATCTTAAGCTAAAGTTTGATCTGTCACACAAGAAGAAAACATGTTTAGAGCTCTGATTTTTGATTTTTAAAGTGACAGAGTGACTTTTGAGTCCCCACATTTAGTTTTTTACTGCACAGATGTTGTATTATGTATTAATTTGTGACCACCAACGTTACACTTCCCTCAGACAGGTTTCCTTTCAGAGAGTTTCCAGAAAATGCTCAAGCAATTAAACTATTCTTTCTCTTTTCATTGCAGAGGACCACGTCGTGGTGCTTATCGTACTGCTCTCCATCATTGTAATCATAATCATAGGGGCAGTAATCTCGGTCTGTTGGACGAAGGCCTGGACCCTGGAGAATCAAATTAAACCTGTCATTTCGGTAAGACGTCCAACTGAGAAAACAAACAAAGCGGTTGATGGTCATGTTGCTGAAGTTGTTCTGAAAACGCCGTTGTCTCGCCACAGGTGTCACAGCTGGAGACCAAGAAACTGTATTTTGATGTTGTCGAGACGGACATCAGCCCCGTTGCTGTCATCAAGCCCTGCAAGAGGCCTTCGATCAGCTCCGAGGACTCGGCGGAGAGCAGCAGCCCGGATCTGGAGACTGTGGGGTTGATACGGGAGGAGTACGGGACAGATGCTGACTCTGTGGACGACTCGGAGAAAACAGAGTACATTGTGATGGATTCGGAGGAGGAGGAGGAGGAGGAGGAGGAGGAGGAGTCGCCCTATGATTGCCCACAAAACCTGCAGGTGGATATGGGTGATGGAGACATGGTCACAGGTTACACCAAGCGGTAATGTGGGGTTTTTTTTACGTTGGTTTTAACTCCAGTTGGGCAGCTATGTACTGAAAAGCCTAAACCAGAGCACTCGGGGGAGTTGGTGCCTTCCTCAGGAGACCCGTGTGGACCCTCAAACCTTCTCTCTGAAAAATCACACTAACTTTTTAAACAACACGTTTTAAGGATATCGTTGGTTTGTATCTGTTTTTTTAATAATTTCTTTGGAGGTAAATCCAAATCTGAGAGAGAATCCTTCATTACAAAATCAACAACAAACCGCAACACGAGGAGGATTTAAAAAGACTTTGGCACTTTGGAATATGACGTGAACTCTCACACACTCTTCTTAAAAATGAAGTAGTTGAACGCTGCTGTTTGACTCAGGGAAACAAACCAGTGATGGTCCAGTCACCTCTGACTCCGTTTCCTGTCTGGATACAGACGGAAGAAACCCAGTTCTTTGTTGTTGTTTTTGTTCTTGTGCCATTTTATCAGCTGCAGCGATGCAGGTCGTTGTCAAACATCAGCTGCTTCAAAAACCAAAGAGATCTTTATCTCGAGCTAAACCATGAAAGAGGAGCTGCTGGAGAACGCTCCATGCTTCAGTTTTGATTTTTGACAGAAAGGGGAGGTTCACCAAATAGACACCAAAAAAAAAATAAATAATCTTTTTCTCACTTGCATCAAGTGGTTTCTGATCATGAAGACAGTTTGGGTTTAAACAGAAGTTATTAAGTAACATTTGTTTCCAGAGATGAAGCTCCACAGATGATGATCTGCAGTGTGACCACTTCTCATGGGAACTGTTTCTCTGGTAGGAAGTAGTTCTAATGAAATGATTGTTTCTGTGCAAATGTGGAAGCTTATTTATGCAAAGAGATGCTGCTGCAGTGGAGCCTTTAAACTCCATTAAAGTCCGCTGTGCTGCAGCAGAACTCTGAGACTGAGAGCTCAAAACCAGAAATGATGTTTGAAGATGTTTCTCTGGTGTTAGGGTGGCTTTTTTTTTTAAGGGTTGTTGTTGTTGTTTTAAATAACGGGGGTCACACTGAGATCCCTTTTGTAGAACCAGGACGTCCCGCTCCTGGCAGCACATCAGCAGGTGTTGAACTGATCGGTGCTGCTGATTAACATCTGTGTGCGACCTGCTGAACAGGCTCTGCAGGTGATGTGTGGGAGTCTTTTTCTCAGTGAGATGATCAGGTTTGTTTACATTACTTTGTTTTTTTTTTAATTGTGGAAATGTGTATCCTCCTGCTTGACCATTATCCTGATAATATTAAAGTAAAAACTCATTTTACAATAATTCTCTTTCTCAGTCACTACTCCAGCTGCTAACACCAACACCAGATGTGAGTCTGTCGAACAAAGTGGCCTTGAACCAAGTTTTTATCAGACACATTTGTGCTGCTTGCGTGAGAGGAAGGAGTGTCACCTGTGGGGAAACTACAGTCATAAACTCACACACTAATCTCATTTAACTGTTCTTAATAAGAGATTTGAACAGTATTATTTGCTTAGTGAACTCCAAAGATGACAAAGTGTTTGTAGAGCTGGTCGTGATGATATCAGAGCTGAGTTCTGGCTCAGATACCAAAACTCTTTTTTATTATTAATGTGTTTGTGAGCGATAGAAGAATGTTTCCCCTCTCAAAAAACCGTTCTCCATTTAACAAACAGAAGCCGAAAGTCTTGAATGTTAAAAGGAATAATTTGTCTAATTTCAGCACAAAGAGCAGAAAACCTCCGATGTTCACCGACGGGACTGTTGGACAAAAAGCACAGGTGTTCACAACAAAACTGAAACTAAAGCAGCTGAAGTGGACTTCACCGGTCATCAATCATCAAATGATTATTCACAGCTGTGCTGATAACACACTAATCTTACTTCTCGGGATCAATACAGCTGTTTGATAACGGAGTAAAATTCAAGCACATTTCCAAACTCAGACTTCACCATCACATCTAAACTGTTATTTTTATAACTGCAATTGTGAAAAATAAAGTTTACAGAGTTGGAATGTGATGAGAGACGCCAGGACGCAAACAAATATGGCAAAGGGATCGTTTAATTTAAATATTGATAAGATTGTTGGTTTAAATCAGTGACCGTTGAGCCGAAACGCCAGATTAGGTTGAAAATAAAGGAGGATATTTGAAGTGAACGTTAAATAGAACTCCAAACTTAGGAGACAATCCCTGATTTGTATCATCGCTACGAAAAACAGAGGTGTAAATTTGCTGTGTTACCATGGTGACGGACTGTTTCCTGCCCCTAAAGCCAACAGAGGACAGAACAGAGCTAACCGGGCAGAAGAGTGACGTCAAAATTTGGATTTCAAATCAGGATGTGATCAGAGAATGAGATGTGTGCGAGCAGGTTTGATGATGACGGCGCTTCACCCGGCTGAATCTTTGCTGAGGATCTATGCAGTGGATCACTTTGACTGTTAATCGTTCACTCTGATCAAAGTCTGACAGGCACAGATCTGAGAACGTGGAAACATTTTTTATTACTTCTCTGTGCTTTGAAAGCACTTCTGGTTTGACACCCAGCCTTCAGTACTCCTGGGTTTCACACTGTTATAACCACAGACTGCATTTAAGAGTTTTGGCCGTCGCCATCTGCCTCTGATTGGTTAATTTAAAGCCCCGCCCCTCCTCTTCCTGGTGTATCTTCCTCTAAATGGGACCATGATTTACTACATGAACGTCCTGCTGTGCTGAAGAAGACTGTAAACTAGAGACTGAGAGCAGAAACTGTTCACTGAGCTGATAAATCAGGAGAGAAGTCGCCTCATTGACTTCCATCCAATCAGACTTCTGTTTGCAGTCGCCCCCTGCTGGACACTAGAGAGAGCGCAGGCTTAAGGCACTTTGAGAGGCTACGTACTCTCCCTTTACACAGTCTGTGGTTACAACACGATGATCTGAGCTGGTTTACCGTAGACTAAAGTCAGTTTTGCTTCTTAAATGAGAGTCCGGAGCCTCTCAGCACTCCGTCAGTCCTGCTGGGGGCTGTTTTATCAGCAGAAGTGAGGAGCAGCGTGTTATTGAGTCTGTGCGGGCCTGGGGGGGCGGGGGGGGAGAGTCGGCTGTCGGCTACGAAAGCTTCAAGCCTTGAACGTTCGTTCTCAGGTTCAGCATCTGCTTCTCCTGCCGCACTTTCTCCTCCTTGAACGCCACCTTGTTGGCTTTCTTCTCCACTCTCCTCTCCTGTTGAAACACACACACACAGAATCTAACACACTGTACAGCACAAATACTTTCATGTCTTAACCATTAAAAAAAAAACAAACAGTACTAATGATGCTCTTCTTTGGGTAAATATTTGGATCCAGGTTGTCGTGTTTGCAGAGTAAACACTGAATGACCTCTGGTGTAATAAATCACTGACATAAAACCTCTGACTGAGCTAACTCATGTTCATGTAATTTTTACATATTTGTTGGGTTGAAATGGCTGTTTGGAACAAAAGCTTTTAAAGAGTTAATCCAGAAGATCACCTCAGCTGGCAGCCACGAAATGGGCTGCGACGCTGCTCAGATTGTTACTCCAGCTGTCTGACAACATTGTGGAAAGGATCCCTACAGAGATAGACCGCACTCTTCAAAGCCACCAGACTCCATTGAGGAAAACAGCAATTTTACGCAGCAGTTGCTGGTCAGCCACTGCCTCGACCGGTTGCTTGTTTGCATTTGTGTGTGACTTTGGTGTTTCAAATAGTTAGTTTGGATCCAAAACAATATTTGTTTAACGCAAAATTCTACAAACAAACTAACCAACCGAGGCAGCAGCAGACCAGCAGCTCCTGTGCTCTGTTCTCTAAAATCCCTGTTTTAGTGAATGTAGTCTGGTGTGTGTGCAGAGAGCGATATAACGGCTGTTTGTGGTTAAACCAAAAGGATCTTCCAGGTCTCTCTCTGTAGGGATCCTTTCCATGATGCTGTCACACACTGAGAATAACACTCTGAGCCTGTCAGTGGATCAAACAAGCTCTTTTAGTGGTTCTAAGGATTACAGTGCAGCCTGTTTCACGAGGTGATCTACTGGACTAACTCCAGAGAACAGGAGGATAGTTTGTAGATCCCTGAATGACCCTTTTAAAGAATCTACTCTCTCTCTCACCTTGCGTTCTTCCTTGATGGCCTGTTTCCTGGCTTTCCTCTCCTCTTTGCCCTCCTGCTTGTCGCGGGGCTGGGTGGAGACGCGAGGCAGGTCCGAGTCGTTGATCCTCGCCATGCGCTCCGCCTGCTTGGCGGTCAGGCCTCTCTCAGGGAGGACGTCCAGAGGGATTCCCGTCTTACCGGACACCCGGATCGGCTTCGTCTGAGCGCACAGTTAACAAAAAAAGGGGGTCGATTCAAATCTTATTTCGGCCTCTACGTTGTTCTAACCCCATGAACATTTGCACACTCTTGTCTTTACATCCTCTTCTTTTAAAACACTGTACACGTCTTCATTTTAGAACATAAACATAAAACATAATAGTATTTGTTTGCTTCTTTCTGACTTTGTTTATTTTGAATATTGTCGTGACTTGAAGTGGAAAAACAGGAACTTCCTCCTGTTTAGCTGCAGAATTTTCACATTTAATAGCAGGTAAAAGTCTTTTCATACCTTTGGTGGCTCTGGGATGACTTTGGGGCGGTTATATATGTTGGAGTACGTGCCTGCAGACACATAAAACATCACATTAAACACTGAACATTATATCAAGTTGTCTCAATGACTTTTTCTTCTTCATCTATCAAAGCTGCTGTACAAACACTTTATTGAACTCTACTAGGAGCATTCAACTTTCACACAGCACTTCTGACATTTATCTGTGTTTTATTACTGCAGGAGTTGACACATGTTTTACTGCACTGGAGCAGATAAACAGGTGAGACTGTGACCTTCGGCCCCCAGTTAATCTGAAAGGACTCAGCCAACAGATAAACACACTCTAGTCCACCTTTTTCTTATCAGAGTCCTGTTCTCTGACTCCACCGATGCAGAGGGACGATGTTACAGCTCATAAACCTGTTTAGATCTATAAACTTTACAGCAAAGTGACCTTAAAGAGGAAATCAAACTCACTGATGATGGTTTCACAGTCCCACTTCTCTTCTGGAGCCTGGATGACAACAGTTTCCATCTGCTCTTCCTCCTCCTCGTCTTCCTCCTCCTCCTTCACCACAGGCAGCTCTCTGGGGCCCAAGTCATCAGGCCTCTGGTACCTGAACCCAAACAAAACACAAATTAGACGGTTGGCTGAGACCTCTGGTGCTTTTTAGGACAACTGCACCTGATCACAGTAGGTCCACTAAAAGAGCTTGTTTGATCCACTGACAGGCTCAGAGTGTTATTCTAAGTGTGTGACAGCATCATGGAAAGGATCCCTACAGAGAGAGACCTGGAAGATCCTTTTGGTTTAACCACAAACAGCCGTTATATCGCTCTCTGCACACACACCAGACTCCATTCACTAAAACAGGGATTTTAGCTCACAGAACCCAGATGTTTCTGGTCTATCGCTGCCTCTGTCAGTTAGTCTGTTTGTGTTACTGTGTGTTACAAAAATGTTGTGTTTGATCTGAACTAACCATTTAAAACTCCAATATCATATAATAACACAAACAAAGTAACTGATGGAGGCAGCAGGAGACCAGCAACATCTGGGTTTGGTGAGGTAAAATGACTGATTTTGCCTATGGAGTCTGGTTGTTTTGAACAGAGTGATATAATGCAGTAGATCCACTAAAAGAGCTTGTTTGATCCACTGACAGGCTCAGAGTGTTATTCTAAGTGTGTGACAGCATCATGGAAAGGATCCCTACAGAGAGAGACCTGGAAGATCCTTTTGGTTTAACCACAAACAGCACACACACCAGACTACATTCACTAAAACAGGGATTTTAGAGAACAGAACAACTGGGGACTTGATGTTAAAGTCACACAATAACACAAAATAATTGATCAAGGCAGCAGAAAGAAGAGCAATCTATCTATCTATCATTTTCATTGTTTTTATTATTGCCCTTATTTGTCTTTTCCTCTCTTCCTCGTCTTAAATTCATTATTATCTTCGCTTTTGTTCGGCTCTCTGCTGTTATTTTGCTCCTTCAGTATCCTGTTTCGCTTTGTCTGTCAAAGCACTTTGTAAACTATATTTTTAAATGTCGCTATACAGAAATGATGGGCTCTCTCTGTAGGGATCCTTTCCATGATGCTGTCACACACTTAGAGTAACACTCTGAGCCTGTCCGTGGATCAAATGAACAAAGGATGATGTTGCAGCCAGTTTAAAGCAACTTTAAACACTTTTTTTTTATCATTTTGAACTGAAAATATGTATTAATATGGAGCCCCAGTTTAAAAATACAACCTTTAACTGAATCAGAGGACACGAGGACAGAACTAACTCACTCCTTCTCCTTCTGGATGAAGTAGTCTTTGATGACCTCCTCCAGACGGGCGCTGTCCGGCACGATGAAGCCCTCCAGCTCGGCGTTGTCCAGAGCGCCGATCTCATCGTCATCGAACTGCTCGTAAAACTGGAAACGACGACAACACAAAATAATCCAACCGGTCCAGAGCTGGATTTGTCTGCATCATCACAGTTCTAACCTTTACTGCTTTTAGTGGTTGTTTTTTTTAAATATTACTTTAAATACAATTACAAAAACAACCACTATTAGGATTATCATCGTTATTATCATTAGGAGAATAACGGTTCCATTTTCTATTTAAACTTTTTCTTTCACTACTGAAATAAAAACACAAGGACGAATCATCAGACCTCATTTCTTAGTATTAGATTAGATGAAATATCCCTTTATTAGTCGCACGGCCGGGAAATTTAGCAGCAGAAGTGGATCATCAGTACTATTGATAGACTATCGAGTGTTAAAAGATTAACAGATCATTGGTTTTATACCCCGACAGCTGTCATCTACATGTTTAACAGTTCTCCTATAAGATAGAGGAGAGGAGAGGAGAGGAGAGGAGAGGAGAGGAGAGGAGAGGAGAGGAGGAGAGAAGGAGAGAAGAGAAGAGAAGAGAAGAGGAGAAGAGAAGAGAAGAGAAGAGAAGAGAAGAGAAGAGAAGAGGAGAGGAGAGGAGAGGAGAAGAGAAGGAGAGAAGAGAAGAGAAGAGAAGAGAAGAGGAGAGGAGAGGAGAGGAGAGGAGAGGAGAAGAGAAGGAGAGAAGAGAAGAGAAGAGAAGAGAAGAGGAGAGGAGAGGAGAGGAGAGGAGAGGAGGAGAGAAGGAGAGAAGAGAAGAGAAGAGAAGAGAAGAGGAGAGGAGAGGAGAGGAGGAGAGAAGGAGAGAAGAGAAGAGAAGAGAAGAGGAGAAGAGAAGAGAAGAGAAGAGAAGAGAAGAGAAGAGGAGAGGAGAGGAGAGGAGAAGAGAAGGAGAGAAGAGAAGAGAAGAGAAGAGAAGAGGAGAGGAGAGGAGAGGAGAGGAGAGGAGGAGAGAAGGAGAGAAGAGAAGAGAAGAAGAGAAGAGAAGAGAAGAGAAGAGAAGAGAAGAGAAGAGAAGAGAAGAGAAGAGGAGAGGAGAGGAGAGGAGAGGAGAGGAGGAGAGAAGGAGAGAAGAGAAGAGAAGAGAAGAGAAGAGAAGAGAAGAGAAGAGAAGAGAAGAGAAGAGAAGAGAAGAGGAGAGGAGAGAAGAGGAGGAGAGGAGAGAAGGAGAGGAGAGGAGAGGAGAGGAGAGGAGAGGAGAGGAGAGGAGAGAACAGAACAGAATAGAATAGAATAGAATAGAATAGAACAGAACAGAACAGAACAGAACAGAACAGAACAGAACAGAACAGAACAGAATAGAATAGAATAGAATAGAATAGAATAGAATAGAATAGAATAGAATAGAATAGAATAGAATAGAATAGAATAGAACAGAACAGAACAGAACAGAACAGAACAGAACAGAACAGAACAGAACAGAACAGAACAGAACAGAATAGAATAGAATAGAATAGAATAGAATAGAATAGAATAGAATAGAATAGAACAGAACAGAACAGAACAGAACAGAACAGAATAGAATAGAACAGAATAGAATAGAAAAGAACTCCTTAATTATCTCCACAGGAGGGAAATTCCATCTGCAGCAGACTCATCAAAACAAAACACACGACTGAGGAGAAAAGAAAACTAGGAGTGTGTCTAAAGTCTAAAGCCTCTCACGGCTGAACGGACTTCTGGTTTCGGTGCCGTGTGGCAGAACAGAAATGTGCCTACTGGACCGACAGCATTAACGACAACATGACACATTCCCTGCAGCCTCTGGGTCCAAATACTTAACTAGAATATAATAATAACATTTTAGTTGACACCAAAACACGACGACAGAAGAGAGAGAGACACTGATGACTGTTGGAGACGTCGTCTTTACACGTGTCTGTTTATACGAGGCTGAACGCTGCCACACCAGAGGCTTCGGGAAACAGAGGATTTTCCAGTTCTGCTGGTATTTTTTATATTTAGACACACGCAGGCAGGCAGGTGAAGAGACAAAGAAAAAAAATAAATAAATACACAGAGGAATCGTCAGACCTGCTTTTGTCTGCAAAGGTTCAAATCAAAAGCTCATTTCAATCAATTTTCAGTTCACAGTTGAATTTGAGACACTCGAAGATCATATCAGATTAGATTAAATATTCCTTTATTAGTCCCACGGCCTAGTAACTAGTAGAGAAACAATCTAAGCACGAGGAATAGAGGAATAAATAATAATAATAATAGTAAATGTGGGAATATAAAATAGTTAATTAATTAATTATCTTATATTTTCTCTCAGATTTTTGCATTTATATTTATTATCACCTGTTTTTGCACTAATTCTTTTACTTTATTTCTCCTCTGTTGTTAAAATAAAGTCTCTTTTCTTAAAGTACAAGTGACTTGACTTTGTATTGAGGCACAGCAATCGAGTCAAAGCACTCGGGTTCGTTCCTCCGCCGGCTTTAATGTAGATCCCGCTGAGCGTACCTGAAGCTGTTGGAAGTCATCAGACAAAAGACAAAAGACAAAAAGCAGGCGTTCACCTTCTCGAAGCGGTCGTCCAGCAGGGTGAGCTGCTCGTTCCTCCTCATCACCGACGACGTCATCGAGTACTCCGTGAACCGACTCTTCGTCTCCTCGTCCATGAACAGAAACTCTCGCCCGCGGCCGCCCTCCTCCGAGTCCTCGTCGCCCGAAATCCCACCTTCAGAGTCGAAGTCGCCTTCGTCGTCCGTGTCCTCCCACTCGTCGTCCTCCCCCTCATCACCTCTGTCACAGGTAAACAGGTAAATGTCCTTTCATTCTGTATCTGCTGGACAAACACACTGAATAATCCTATTAATCGTGTTTCTGCCTGGAACTGCATCCACTATTCTTTAGCTTTAGCAGCTTTGCAATTAAAGGCACAGTCTGTTATTGGTGGAAATTCTCATCAAACAATCAATAAGTGAAATAGTTTCCAGTTAATGCAGCAAGACAGGATTAAGATATATTGAATTTTATTGTTATTGATTATGTTTAGACACTTTTTATATGTATTTTAACCTTATAAAGGTGGCCGGCCGGCTCCCCCCCGCCACAGGAGGAGCTGTTTGTATGTTCCTGCTTAAATCGATCTAAATTAAAAACTATGATGGATGAAGAAGTCATCCTTTTTGCAGCAGAAAGCTCAGACATCGTTCTTGAGTTGTATGTCGGTGTTGCAAGTTGGGGCCATGGGGGGGGGGGGGGGGGGGGGACCAGCAAAAATAACGGTGCCAAAATATTTTAGAATCACTCAAATGATGAAGCCGTCGAATGAATTAAAGTTCTCACTTCATGTCCGTCGCTCCGCTCCCGCTGTTGGCTCTGATGATGAAGTCGTCGTCCAGCAGGTTGTCGGGGTCGTCGTAGTCAAAGTCTTCGTCGAGAGCGGCCACGATGTCGGGGTCCATGTCGAGCCGAGGTCCTGAGGGACAGAGAAGAAGCTCTCGGATGGTTTGTGTGGCTCTTTAAGAGGAAGACTGGAGCACATTCAAGGTACCTAAACCAGAAGTGTTCACACTCTGGAAGCTAAATGTTTACTATCACTGCAAGAAATAAAGTTTACAGAACTTCATACCCAGTTAATTCAGTGTTAGATTAGTTTAGTGTCACTTTGTTTATTCCACCAGCTGTTCATATTAACTTTAATTGTTTGATCCTAATCATTACCTGCACTATAAAGCAGCTTCAGCAGTCAGGCTTGGCTTGACAAACACTAAACTCATCAGAGATGACAGGCGTCACAGCTGTCTCTGCTCTCTGCCTCAGGCTCTGTGAGCGCCCACAGAAAAGGAAGCGTTTGATGCATCAGTTGACTTTTTAAGCACAAAATAAATAAAAAGAAGCTGATTTTTAGATTAGATCTTTAACCGGCTTCATATCACTGCCATGTGGGCATCATGCACAAACAAACATTCCTCCGTGACGCTTGCATCCTCCTCATCCAGCTCGGTGTGCATTCAAATAAATAACTGACTTAACAATAATGATAAAATGATGCAACAAAACCCTGAAGCAGCTAAATATCATCCTTCCTCTAAACGCAGCAACAGTTTAACATCGTCTGTTTCCAAATAAAACAGTCAGGATACAATCCTGTCTGGAACAAGCACAAGGTTCCCTTTAAGGCTCTAAGTCACAGAATAAAATGTAAAGTATATAAACTGATGGTGAAATGATTACAGCTGTAGTTTTTTCCCAGACTGTGTTGTCATAAAGTAGTTGATGTCTTTCTAAAAGGTGAGCGGCTGATTACCTGAGACGGGAGCTGCTTTGTTCAGAAGTCCCACCTCCTCCTCAAACTCTGAGGCGAACACTGAAGACGGCAGGTTGATGGAAGCTGCCTGTTCATCAAACACAACAGAAATCGTTTCAGAGCTGAGCTTTTGTTCGTTCTCGTCGTTTTCTTTCAGATAAAAGTCAGATTGTTGCTTTGTGCAAAACACGTCCAACCCTGAAAATCCCACTGGGCTCCGTCCTTCCTGTGGCTTCACGTCCCAGCGGGAGCACTTCAGGAGCTTCAGGAGCTTCAGGAGCGCTTCAGGAGCTTCAGGAGCGTTTGGCCTCGCTGATCAGTTGACTTGCTCAGATTTTGTTAATTTCATAATTTTCCAGTGATTTTCTTGCTTCTAACAGGATCAAACAGGCTGCGTTTCTTCTTCTTCTGCCGCTTTAAAATGTGTTTCTTGGATGTGTTTCCTGCTTTGTTGTGCTGCAGCTACAGACAGCAGCTAAAGTCAAAGTGTTTCTCGACATTCAAGATGAACCTCTGGTCCTCCATGATGTTAAAAACTCTCACCAAAAAAAAAGATCAGCTCCAGCAGCCTGAACGAGACACAGACGCTCTCGGTGGGATTTTACCTCTATATATAACCAGTTCTATGTACAAAATCTACTTAAATTATACTGAAAAAAAGCTTCAATTTGGATTTAATTCAGTCATTTGGGGTCCTGTTAGAATCACTAAGAAAAGCAGCAAAAGTTGGACTAAGACATTATTTTATGTGTTTCACAATTCAGGGATTATTATTATCATCATCATCATCATCATCAGGGATATTATAATCATATGGATATAATTAGATGAAGGTAAAAATGCTTGACTTGGTGGTGCCATTAACACAAAAACTATCCAGTACTTTGTTGATCCAGAGTTAAACTTTCCACCAAACTTCACCGAGGTCACGGTGAAACACGTCCTCCAAACCGGAGCACAAACAGTGGAACAAACTGAAGTTTAGAAAAAAGACAAATGTAGCATCGGAAACCTTTCCAGCTCTGTGAAACTCTTCAGTGTAAACTTACAGGAACGGCCTTCACCGCGTGACCGTCCTCCTCGTTCTCCTCATCTTCATCGAGGAGATGAAGAACTTGCCGCTCGGCGTGCGAGGGGCCGGCCGCCACCAGCTCATTCACACCGGACGCCTCCTTCAGGTGCTGCAGGTAGTTGTAGTCATCGTCGAAGAACACGCCGTACTCCCTCTGCTCCTCGCGCCTCTTCTCCACTTCTGCCTGAGAAATATCAAAATCACTGTGTCACATTAGACAGATCACTTTTAAAACCAAACATTGTTGGATTAATTAAAGGAAAACTTCAGTATGTTTAAACCTCATTTTGGTGTTTAAATGAATGATGGGTACAAAAAGTCCAGTAGATCACCTCAGCCAGCAAACGCTAACGCTCCTGATCACAGTAGGTCCACTAAAAGGATCCCTACAGAGAGAGACCTGGAAGATCCTCTTGGTTTAACCACAAACAGCACACACACCAGACTACATTCACTAAAACAGGGATTTTAGAGAACAGAACACAGGAGCTGCTGCATCAGTTAGTGTGTTTGTGTTGTTGTGTGACTTTGGTGTCTTTAAAAGATTTGACACAATATTCGTGTAACGTACATCAACCCACCTGGTCTGCTAACGTCATGAACTAGAAATACAGTTGGTAACAAGGAAATAATCATTAAAGACGAAGCAAGTAACTTTCAACTAAACTGCACGTCGCTGTACTTCACTGGACCCTGCCATGGACGTTGCTATGGTAACTAATTGGCTGCTTAACGAGCACAACAGGACACCGAGAGGAAGATGATGTTTACTAAAAGACCACACAGCTAGCCGGTACCTTGGCGGTGGGCAGGAGGACGTGCTGGGGGGCTTTCTCATCTGCAGCCAGCGGGTCCTTCTGACTCCTGTGGACGAGGTGAAAGGTCACGGCCTTCTTCTTTTCGATGAACGACTTCTTCTTTCGATGAGGCTGCAGGAGGCAAACACAGAGGTGAATGGTGCATCTCAACACCAAGCTGAAGAGCATCCTGACACTGACCTCCTCCAGGAGAAGGTCAGCACCAGCTCATCGATTCAAAAAGGTCACTTATAAAGCAAATATGCTAAACATTCTCTGATTTCAGCTTCTCAAATGTGACGCTTTGATGCTCTTCTTTGTTTCCCATCATTGGAACTTAAACTTTTTCATCACCTTTGGCTCTGAGAACCTGTGACGGGTATTTCCAGGATTCCTACACATTTTCCAAAGTCAAATTCAAGCACTTCAAGGTGCATTTTCAAGCTTTTCCAGCACCTCACAGCTGTGAATTGAATGTATTCAAATCAATTAGTTTTACTTGGACTTGGATCTAAAAAGTGATCTCTTCAGTCAGATATTAGTGTGTAATGTTCAAACATTAGTGAACATTTAAGAATTTCCAGCACCTGTACTAACTAACTGTATTTTTCACAATTTTGTTGATTTAAAAACTTGAACTGTCAAGTTTCAATGCTAATTTTAGACTGAAGACACTTCTGAATCCTCATCAGCAGCCAGTTACAACTCCACATGCTGATGAAAACCATGCAACATGATCAAAAGCTCCGTAGCACCAACTAAACAGACAGTGAGGTCACATTCATCACTTGTCAGATTAATGAATAATTAAAGAAGCCATTAGTAGCAGTCAGAGGTGTATCAGCAAAGAACCCCACATTTTTTATTTAATCACAAACAGCTCAAATGGCTCCACATTAATCCATATTACACCATTCAGGAAGGGTTTTTTTTATTATCTATTTCTCCTTTCATAAATGCATCATTAAATACTTCAGCTTCTGTACCTGAGCTGGCATTTTAACACACCCCCTCATTATGAGCTGTGCCATTAAAGAACCTCTGCATGAATCTGGTGTGTGTCCCCAAATCTCAGGTGCAGAATTTAAATCCACACTTAATGTTTGCACCTCCAGTGTAAACCTGAGTAGGATGACCATCACATTATAAGTTAACTAACTTTGGGTAGGTAAGGATCTCAATCTGAACCTCTGGTGCTAAAGACAACAACCTCCAAATGTTAGAATTTCATTTTCAACCAAATAACTTTAAGTGTCGAGAAGAAAACAGCTGCAAAAACAAGAGCGATCAAGGCTGCAGCTTTCTAAATGTAATCATGTCCCTACAACACAAACTGACATTTAGTTAAACACATTATTTTCTCCCAGTAGAGTCTTTTTACATGGACACACAGCAGAGTGGTTAGCCACAGTTAGCTAACAGGGCTAGCTTAGCTTTATGAATTGTCATCTTACCATTTTGTTCCGGACTTTCTGAAAGTTTCCTTCAACTAGTCGAGTTTGAAAAGATCCTAAAACCTCGAAGTGCAGAAAGCTGTTGAGACAAATAACCGTTTAAATCCAGAAACTGTGGTTGTTGTTGTTCATCCACGTTAGTTTCCCCTTCACCATGCTGCTGCTGCTGCCCTTCCTGGAAAGAACCACTTCAGAGAAGAACGGAGGGGGGTGAAATCGTTATTAATATCTTTTTATATGTAAAACACGTGTAATAACGTTTAATTCTTAACACAAAAATAAAGTAAATAATCTATAAATGACCGTAATTCGATATGCATGTTTATATTTACAATATAATCCATATTATTGTACACTGTAGTTGCATCACTCCTACATTATATATTGTTGGTATAGTCCAAAAGGGCATAGGTTCTTCCTCTATTAATAGAAAACCAGTTTAAAGGCGCAGTACCGCCACCTGCTGGACTGGACGGAAGCGCAGTGGCTGCATAAAGGGACGACAAAGCAGTCAGTTTCCTCTGTTTCCTTAAATTAGTTAATTAAATGTTTATGTAATTTCCATTATAGCTTCAAGATTTTCAAATGCAATGTGTTAATTTTCATGTGCAAAAATTATTTATTTTTCATTTCACCGTACTCATCAATATGCTGCACACGTGTTTCCATGAAGAGTGAAAGGTGTGAATAGTGTAAATATTTATCATTATTACATTATTACTACTGTATTTTTCTTATTCTGTCTTTTTGTGGTAATGTCCTCTTGTTTTAAAGGGTAAATAATAATTATTGTTCCATGAAAATACATTTTGATGAATCACAAAAACCAGATATTTATTCAAAATTTATTCCAGTTCACAAAGAAAATTAAACAGTGTTTTGTCCAAAGGAGTAAATCAGCAAATTTTAACATTTTATCCCCCCGTTTTATTCAACACTACAGCACAGACAGAATCTCATATTATTCAGATTAATGATAATAATCTGAAAATCCAACAGGCTGCACTCGCTTTGTTCTTCTGCCGGCTTCTGTTTGCTTCCAGCGTCTCCTCAGACGTTCATCGACAGCATCAGGAACTGAGAGCAGGAGAGAACACAAAGGTTTGTTCAGTCAGACATAAACACTGAAATTAAATCAAGTCCCAGGATCATTAAAAGCTGAGTGTGTTTGAGGATTAAGAGGACAAAGATGCAGAATAATCACAGCACCTGCACGAACCTCAGGTGAGCTGAAGCAAACGGCTCACGGTAAAGCTGTTTACTTTTGGTTTAACTGGGCAAAGAAATCCAGAAGAAGCTTTCAGCATGTTGTGATCAAAGAGGTCGCACACAAAACTGTTTTCAGGCTTTAGTAAACCCACCAGGTGACAGGAGCCATGTTGGATGATGCTAACAGTTTAGCTTCTGCTAGCCATAATGTTAGCCGTAATGTTAGCCGTAATGTTAGCCACTGATTCAAGTTCATGTTCAAGTAACGACACATAACTGAAGCTGCTGACTTCATTTTCCTGTAATATCTAAATGTGTCGACGTGGTTTGTTAAGATACGTGCGTAGATTTAGCATAAAAACAAGTGGTGATTGTGGCTAATAGTTTAGCCTACAGCTAACCACAATGCTAGCTAAAAGCTTGTGGCTGTGGCTAATTCAATTTTTTCTCCTTTTTTAGTATTTTTTTTATGACTTTTGGGGGCATTTTTCATGGTTTATTAACTAGGAAAGACAAGAGGAAAGAGGGGATGACAGGCAGCACAGGTCGGTCTACGCCTAAATGGTATGCGCTCCACCAGGTGAGCTACCTGGACGCCCGGCTGTTAACTCAAGTTCATGTTTATGTAAAGACATATAATGATTTGGATGATTGACACTGCAAACTTCCCTCTTCCTGTCATATCTAAAGGTGTTGCAGTGGTTTGTAGATTCACCCTGAAAGCAGGCGATGTTGAAAGCTACTAATAGCTTAGCCTCAAAGGCTGCAGCTAATTCCACTTAGCGTTTATGTAGCTAATGAATCAGAATCAGAATTCCTTTAATAATCCCCAAAGGGAAATTGCTTTTTTGTTACACACAGCTCCAAAAGACTAAGAATAAGAATTAACTTCAAACACAAAGTAAAATATAAATATATATATATATATATATGGTTATATAAATATAAATAATGTATAAATATAGTAATGCTAGCTAACGTTAGCGCCTTGAACAACAGTATACCACCTCAAAGGGCTTTATAGGTCCACTGGTAACGCTAGCTATACAGTAAAACAGCATTTAAAGGTACAAACTTCATTTTCCTGCACGGACAAAGCGCCTGCTAATGCCCACGCTTGGCTGGTGGGAGGAGGGCAGCAGCATATAGGGCTGCATATTTCAAATTCTTTCAAATTTCCTTTAGTCTTTTCCTGTGAACATCCTCTCCCAGCTTTAAAGGTTGTGGTGTTACATGAATTTGTTTTTACCTGCAGTATGTTCATCTTCACACGTCCCCTCTTGTTTCCGTCCAGAGCCTGGAAAGCTCCTGGATCGATCAGAGAAACAGCTCCAGTCAGCACAAAGTGGAAAACAACTTTCCAAACGTTGATTTTGACCCAAATAAACCTCTACTGGGATCGTTTTAATGTAGCTATGGTGTTTGCTTTACGCACTGAACATGTTCTCCAGACGGACGATGCAGGTGAGGTAGTCGTCGAAGTCGATGTCGTAGGCGTTGTCAGCGAACCTCAGGCCGACCAGCTGCAGGAGCCTGTTGTTCAGCTGCATGCCTTCATGGAAATAAAGCAGCACCTTTCAAATACTTTGAAATACACAAGATTGACACCAAAAACTAACTAACTAAATAATTCCCCAAAAAAACAAATGACTTATTTTCATTGGCTGAAGTGCTGTTTCTGCTACAACCACTATTAGTTGTTGCAATACTCCTTTTATCACTTTGAGTGCTACAGCCTCAATTAAAACTACTTTTACAACCACTTTTTCTGTGACACTAAAATATAATATAATATAATGTAATATAATATAATGTAATATAACAAACACACTTTTGGACAAACTTTTCCAAAAAAAAAATCTCAGGTCTATTTCCTGGGTTTTTGCGGCGCTTTCAACTGCATCTCATGTTCTTCCTTTGTGAATGCAGTTTCCTCATTTATAACAGAGACTCAATCCACTAAGGAAGACTGTGAGATGTTGTTTGAAAGCTCCCGTAAAGGTTAGTAAGTGGACCAAGAGTTACATGTGTTTTGAAATCGATGTTCAATAAGTTAAACTAATGTTTAATATTTATATGTGAATAGAACATGTCTATTGGGTGCTTTAAAATAAGAAAATACTATATAAAGTAAAAAATAAAGTGTGCTTATAGTTCAAACGGCATCCCTTCGATTCTCACCTGCAGCTTTCAGAGCGATTCGAAGCTCGTAGGACGACATCTTCCCTGAGCGGTCGGTGTCGAACGACAAGAAGAGCATCTGCAACAACAGAAGTTCACCTGAAACTGTCTGAGCTGCAAAGAACCACAATCCCAAAACTTCCACCTCCAGAGCTGATTTACAGCAGTTAACAAAGGAAAGTGTGTGACAGCATCATGGAAAGGATCCCTACAGAGAGAGACCTGGAAGATCCTTTTGGTTTAACCACAAACAGCCGTTATATCGCTCTCTGCACACACACCAGACTCCATTCACTAAAAGAAGGATTTTACTGGGGCAGATATGTCAGTCACTGATCTACCGCTGCCACAATTGGCTATTTTGTTTTTGTTTTAAAGGGTTAGTTCTGTTCCAAAACAATAAATGTGTAACACACAACAACATGAAAAAACAAATGGATCAAGAAAGTGGTAGAACAGCAACTCCTGTGTTCTGTGAGCTAAAATCCCTGTTTTAGTGAATGTAGTCTGGTGTGTGTGCAGAGAGCGATATAACGGCTGTTTGTGGTTAAACCAAAAGGATCTTCCAGGTCTCTCTCTGTAGGGATCCTTTCCATGATGCTGTCACACACTTAGAATAACACTCTGAGCCTGTCAGTGGATCAAACAAGCTCTTTTAGTGGACACACTTTGATCGGGAACATATGCCTCAATAGGCCTCATATGCCAGCTGAGTTGATCCACTGGACCAATTCCAAAACTTGTAAAAAATATGTAAAAATAGGGTCCAGATTTAAAAATACCAGAGTTATGCTTCAAGTAAACCGTTTGTCTCCACTGTGATATTTCTATTTTTACTTAAAGTAAAATATGTGAGCTATTCCACCACAGAAATCAACACCTACAATCCACTTCTTCATCTTTTCCCAGAAGACCTTGAACTCTTGGAACTCCAGCTTCCCTGTGTTGTCCACCTGGTTTACTGTCAAGGCCAAGACTTTAAAAAGCATCGCATTAACCTGTTTATCCATTATTTTAAAATCATAATGCCATTTCCAATCTGTCGTGTACTTTGTGTTATCGGATTAATTTAAGACTAACAGAATAACTGATGCAGCAGCCATCATACTGTATGTACGTAAGTGAAGTGAGTTTTACTTATGCAGCCTGAAATCACACGTCAGTAATGCGGAAGGATACATCCATCAGGTTGATAATACTGTGGCAGGTGCTGAGACTCAGGCCGTCAAATTTGATCTCTTTTCCTACAGACAAAATAGAAAAAACAGTGAACATCATTCAACAAAACAATGACAACTGATGATGATGATATTTGTCATTTCGACTATTATTGTCACTCTGACCGTTAGATAATATAAAATAACAAAATAAAGATGAGTTAAGTCAAGAGTTAAAGTTATTTGTGAAGCACAATCTCCAATCTAAACAGACCTGCTGCCTTAAATGTCAGTGTTTTCTTTGTTTATCAGGGTGTTTCCTGATGTCTGTCAAGTGTTTGAGCAACAAAGAGCAATCATGTCATGAGGAAATAGAGAGTAAAGACGTTTAAATCACCAGCGTAGCTATAATAACAGATAAGATGATGGCAGAATCAATGGAAGAACAGAAGTATTAAAAACAAGAGGATCTCGAATGGACCCTTGAGGGACGCCATGCAGCACATCAGACTCACCAGATGTTTGAAATGAAACTAAACAGAATAACTGACAAAAAGACGTCAGCGTACTTTCATAGTTTTGTTCACTTACGTCTGCTCAGAACGCCGTTCAGCATCTGCTGGAGCTCTCTGACAGAGATAGCCCCGTCCTGCACGAGTTAACAAGAGAACTTCAATGCAGAATACAGTAAGAGACCTGGTCATCTGAATGAATGCAGTATATCAGTATATGAAAAGGATAAAGTTTACAGTTTATCCTTAAATTAATATTTTTCACCATGTTGCAAAGTGTAATATAATAATATAATATTTTTTATAACTCAGGTTTTATAACCTGATATCACCTTATATAAAAAATAAACCTGTGAGCAACCAGTTTCCTATTTACTCATCAAACAGACACGAAGCAGCATTAGTTCGGACTACTGTTTGTGTCCACCAGATGAATCTAAGTCCAACATTCGCTCTCCTTTGAGCTCCGGTTTGGTCTCCACCAACTCCTGAGACAAAATAACTGTTAAAAAGGTCTTAAAAACCACTCGATCCACTTGTTATCATTAAATTGCTTGTATTAGTTGTTATCATCATTGCCAGTGACACCTACCAGCAGGCCACAAGGCAGATATCACATAATAAATGTGTTTAACGTTGTGAAATAATTGCATTTTGTTTATGTTTAGGCATCAAAACTATTTTAATAGATTTAGGAAAAGATGATGGTTCGGCTTAAAATCCATGTGTTAGTTGCAAAAGTGAAGTTTCGTTATGCACAAAAAGCTATTTAAAGGATAACTGCTATTTTAGAGCCTATTTCTTATTTGTGGGACTAATAAAGGAATATCGTATCGTATCGTATCGTATCGTATCGTGTCGTGTCGTGTCGTGTCGTATCGTATCGTATCGTATCGTATCGTATCGTATCGTATCGTATCTTATCGTACAGTCTGAGTAAGTTGCTGCCTAACACTAAATGTAAATATGGGTTCTGGTTGATAACAGCCTCCTGAACCCAGTAGCAGGTTTAGTAAGGCCCTACCAGCCCATGTATTTGGGACAGATTTGTGATGACGACACCTCTAAAGCCCAGCCGCCACTATTTTTAAAGAAGATTAATATGCTCATGTAGGTTTACAGGTGCACGTTCACTTGAAACTGTTCCACCAGTGTTGTGAAGTGTGAAACTGTTTTCTTACCGAACCAGCCAGCTGTTCAAACAGCCTCCTCAGGCCTTTTTCCTCGTCTGATTCCTCCTCCGGAGGGCTGGGCATGGGCGGCTGGTGGAAACAACACAGCATCAGCACACGCAGCACCGGACGGCTGGATTGACTGAACGAGTGATCGATTATCAGTTCCAGGGTGATCTACTTACGTCTGGAAGGTCAGCGTCAACGTTGCTCCCCATTTCCCTGCGGAGGAGAAGAAAATGAATGGTAATTTAATTTAATATCTTGAAATGTCACCATTCAACAATTATTTGATGTTATCCCAAAGATTTTACTCTTAACAGACTGGGAAAGGAACTGAAGCTGCATGTAGACCAACAATGGACACTTTATACTCTCATATTATTCTTGGACAAACTTGATTGTGTGTTTGACTTATAAAAAGATAAAGAAGAAGAAATAAAATGTCCACAAAAAGAAACTACTAACAAAAAGAAAAGGAATGACTTTTCCCCTCAAATATCAGTTGTTGGTGTTAAATTGCGTTGAATTTAAATGTTTATCAAACTCAGCACAGAGCTGAGCACTCACAGAGCTCCAGCCCTTTTCTCAGAAAAGATCCTGACGAGGAAGTCGGCCTCATGGTGGGGCGGGAAGGTGGTGGGGACCAGCAGGTAATTCCCCGGAGGCAGCGTGAAGCGCTCTGAGACCTCCCGCATGTTGATGTAGGTCCTGCTGCGGGCTTTGGATGGATGGTAGCGGAAGAAATCTTTCCCCAGTTGGTCCACGTCATCTGGAGCCTGAACAGACAGACGGGAGATTCATTTAGTCTATTTATTCATTTAGCTAAAGGTCCTAAAGGTCCATTTAGGAGCCTCCTGGAGCTTTGGATCGTGTCATATGATCTTCATCAGCAGATGGATTTTGCTTGGAATTATAGATGTTCAAATCTGGACTTTTTAAAATCTTTTTAAGTTGTATTTTTAAGATTTCTTGTCAAGATCAAGCGGTGTGATTGGAAGCTCCAGACCAGCCACCAAATGCATCTTGAGATGAGGTTGTTTTGTCGACTGCTGTTTCCAAAGTCAAGGACTAAATCTGAACCTCAATAGACAAATTTAATATCTTTGAGCACCCAGTCAGTCTTTTTTTTAAAATCTTTTTTACCAATACTACAGATAAATGTATTTATATACTCATATATTCAGTGGATTCTTATTGCATACTTAAAATATGTATGTTTTGGCACATAGATGTGCTTACAGTAAGGATAAAAACACGTGTATCGTGCATAGATTGTATTTTATGTTATGTTTTATATTTGAAATAAGTCCAATTTAATATAGTCAAAAGAGTAGAAAGCTTCTGCGACCGAAAGTTTGAGAAACTACTCTGACGAGTTGTCAGGAAACACATTTCAAAACTTGTTGCAAGTTACTTTATTCAGAATAAAATGCTGTTGACACAGTTGAAAGAAAACCACCTGAAGAAGCATTCTGAGGCTCAAACAGGCTTCTTTCTGACCTCGTACACTGCAAAGCCGATGGTCTCCATGTCCAGGCCTTCCTTCCTCAGTTTGCGCCTGTTCTTCTGCATCAGAGCGATCACAACGCTGCACACGTCGTCGTCGTCGTCAGCGTCCTCCAGCTGCAGCTTGAACTGCGGGTTGGTCCAAAATGTGTCTGCAGATTGAAGGTGCACAGTTTCAGAGGGCAGTTTGGGACACAAACACCAACTGAGGTGACATGCACTTCCTTCTATCATCTTAAATGTTGCCAGGCAACCAAACTTCTTCATTCTGCAGTAAAGTGTGGTTGGATAAATAAAACATTTGGGGATCTCACCAACGTAGTTCCTGCAGCCTCCAGCAGTGGAGCCGCGGATCCAGCTTCCCTCAAACATGTTGACCTCCCAGTGGCGCTTTGTGTTGTCGGTCAGAGAGTCCGGGGTCATGTTGCAGATCTCCACCCGGTCGTAGTTCCTCTTGAAGTCGTCAAACTCCATCCTGGAGTCACAAACACCATCGCTGTCATCTCTCAAATACAAGTTCCCTTTTGTCACATTTTTGTCACAACTGCACTTTGCAAGCTTATGTAACTCATGAGCTCCTGCAGATTTCATTTGAAGTGAATGTAATAACTGTACACCATTCTTTTTTAAATTTGATTTCATTTTATTTTATTTCATTTTATTTTTAGATTTTTTTAATTTAATTAAATTCTTTTAAATTTAGTTTAATTACATTTTTTTAAATTTAGTTTAATTTAATTTTTTTAATTTAATTTAATTTTATTTTATTTTACAGTGGACGTTATCAACATTTCACACCCCTGCATGCAAATGTCATATTTGATGTACAGTCCTAATGTTAACAGGTTTCCAGCTCTTTAGTCTGGACTGAATTCATCACTTGGACTCACCAGAACTCCCCGTCCTCTGCTGAATTCTGCAGGATGCGATTTTTGTCCGCTCTGTCAATGTAATCCCACTCTGAGGATCTGAAACAGACACGAGACAAAACAATCTGTTATGACCTTAACATGCAGGAATCAGAAAGAAGCAATAAAACCAATACTTTTTTAGAAACAAGTGACTTTTCTACCTTAAATCTGTAGCACTGATGTCCTAACTATGAAATTTGAAAAGGCTCCACACTGTATTAACATCTTAAGTGATTTTGGCGGTTTGATGAAGGACCTGAAGTCAGGCCATATTATGTCTAACCTCCAGTGGGGACACTGAGGACCGTGAGGTTAATATCACTTCCTATAATGTTTTCCAGCTTCTTAAATTATACTTTCACTGTCAGAGAGATGTGGTACAAACCAAAAGAGCAGTCAAATAGAAGAGGAAGCTCCAGCACACCTCTCTATTACTGGCAAAAAAAACTTCATTGGTAATTCAACGTTTTGGTCCCCAGATTTTCATCAGGTAAAACTTTTAGACATGTTCTCCTACGCTCCTACAAGAAACTAAAGGTGTGCATGAACCTTTTGGTCATCTACCAGTTTCAAAACAAAAACAGGGACAGTTGTTTCATTTGATTTCATGAAATAACTGAATGCACGGATGATGCATGAGCCCAAAACAGCAACAGTGATGTAGAACACCTACAAAGAGTCACAAAATGACCCAAGAGACAGAAAACAACCACAGAGACACGCAAATCACCTACAAAGAGACGGAAAATGACAATTAAGGTGTAAAAAAGATGCTAAATTACTATAAAGACACACAAAACAACCACAGAGACACATGAAACGAGAACAAAATGACTATAAGGATGCAAAATGACAAAGAAAGAGAAAAACAACTACAGAGATGCAAAACTAAAGACACTAAACGACTGCAAGGAAACATAAAACAACTACAAAGAGTCACAAACTAACACAAAACAGAAGAAAAAGGAGTGCAGAGCAGTGAAAAACTACAAACTCAGCCATTACGAGTCTTTGAGAGTTGATTTGTGTCTGTTAGGGGCAGTTAGTCTTTTCACATGTACTGTGCCTACTTGTCACTCCAGGGTCCGTTCCACTCGACCTGACCCCAGGGGTTTCTGACCCGGATCAGCTGGACCGTCCTTCCTCTGTAATTCACCTGACAATCACAGAAACAGTTCGACATTGCTTGGGGCTTCGCTTGCTTTGTTGTTCTCACAGTTTTTCTAATTTGTCTCAAATATCATACAGAGAATTGATTCTCAACAAGAACTAAAAGTATCTTGATTTATCTCTGTTAGAAATTCTCTATCGTTTTCCCTTGTGACTTTTTAGACGTCTTGTGAGATTAAATCGGCAAGAAAGATTTATTTTTTAATCATTTTTTGGGTTTAGCCTTTCACCGAACTGTATTTGACGCTTGTTTCTCATGAGGCGTCTTTTATTAGTCGGAGAGGCTATAAAAGACGCTTAATGTGCGTCTTAAGTGAGAAAGATGCTTCAGGCTCCTTGTGAACGAGGTTTGTCTCCTATTATTTGACAATTTCATCTTTAATCTTCAATCCATTTGTGTTTTGTGCTTTATTTCATGTGTCAGTCTGCGCAGAAATACATAAAGTTCAACCAGATCTGGCCTCCTACCTTCTCCAGGCCTGTGATGGAGTACGCGTGTCCCTTCACCAGGCCGGTGGTCGTCTTGGCCTCGGACTCTGCAGAGCTGCTGATCTGGAAAAACACCCACAGAGTTTTACTACAGAAGGTCTGAGGCACCAAACCTCCTCGGTGAGGGTTAGCAGTGAGAAAAGGGGTTTAGGTGTTTACATCAATAGAGCATCCCATCATGGAGCCTCTGTCCAGGGCCTTCTTCATGATGGAGAACAGGTTGTCTGGAGCTTTCTTGGTTTCGTATACTTCTCCCACGCCGCCGGTAAAATCCTCCATGGCCTCCATGGTGCTGCCGCCTTTCAGGGACTCGTAGCTGCCGTGGAGTCTAAAATCAAGACGACAACACATCGCAAACTTAACTTACAACTTCAGTAACTTACAGCCAAGACTGTAAACTAGAGACTGAGACTCAGAAACTTCGCTGAGCTGATAAATCAGGAGAGAAGTTGCCTCATTTTCTCATTGACTTCCATCCAATCAGACTTCTGTTTGGAGCCAGTGGAGTCGCCCCCTGCTGGACATCAGCAAGCAATTTAGAAGTGGGTGAGAACAAACTCGAGCTAGCAGACCTGTAACCACCATATTTTTGGGAAACAGAACGAGGGTTTGAAGTTGCAAACACCCAACAACACACTAATATGATGGATGGATGGATGGAACCAATAGTATTGGCTGAAACTGATATGAGCATATGTCATATTTTGCTTTACATGAAGAGGAAATGATTAGATTTTGATATAAAAATACAAAGATCTGGATGTTTTGTGTGTTTTTTTGGCACACATCACTAATTAGATGCACAATATGAGGTTTAAAAAGGTCAATTACAGAGTTAAACTGTGATATGATTGTGAATTTAAAGGAAACAGAGAGTGGACGTAAAGACAAAGTATATTCTTTTATTACTTGGCGTAGGCTTTCTCCAGCAGAGCGCTCCAGAACTCGTTGTTGGAGGCCGAGTGAAGCAGGATGAGCTTATTTCTCACCGACGGCAGCCTGTCGTCCACCACAATGTCCAGCCATTTGTTGTGCTGCCAGAACTGAGAGGGAAACAGAGAATATGTCTCTTGAAATGCTGCTCTTCCTCTGCCTACAGCTCATTTATCAAATGATCTATAACACACGGATATAACTCCTGTAATGTCCTCCATGTTGGTGTCGGCCAGAATGCAGCAGCTCTCTGACCTTTTACAACCCATCATGGTCACTCGAGATCGAGGCTGAAGCACCAGAGGCGATCGTGCTTTTGTCTTTGTTGCACCTGAACTAAAAACTTTTATTCTTTGGCTTTTAGCGCAGTGTGTGAAACTCTCTATTCTTCTTATTGTCCTGCTGTTGTTGTTGTTTTGTCCTTTTTGTCTTTCAAACTGTTTCACTTACTGCGTTCCTACTTTATGTTTTCATTTCTGACGCCTGTCAGTCAAGTAAATTATCCTCATAATGTTTCCATCCCGTCCCACCCTGCTGTTGTTTCTTTATAATTATTGTATTCTGTGTATATAATGTTTCTTTTTGTGTATATACGGTTTATCTGTATATATTATGTGTATTTAATTTTCTCTTTCTTTAACGGTGTGTTTTATGTCTTTATGTCCTTTGAGCTGCAGTAACAGTGAAATTTCCCCACTGAGGGATCAATAAAGTTTATCTTTATCTTTAAACATGCTTCCAAAAAATACTTCTCTTTAAGCTGTAATATCTCCACTTTGGGGTCTGATAACGCTTCATGCTGCATAGTTTAGTCTTTTTTATTCAATTTCTAGACTAAAACTACATTTAGCAAAACATGAATTTGTCTTTAAACGCTTGCTTTCAATTATCAGCAACATTTAGTGAAAAGTAAAAGTGCTCATGTTGCAGTAAAATGTGTTTTCCTGTTATATCTGGTTTAACATGACTGCTGTATTAATGTGGATGTTAAATTTTACTGCAGTAGATGTTTACGGTCGTTTTAACTCCTTTATATCCTGTCAGGTAGTTTAATCTACAGCGATGCATCATGGGATATAAGATGGTGCTAATGGATGGAGGGTTCATTGACTCTATGTGCCACAGCGAGCTTCATATGGTTATTCCCATCCACTCTACATGAATCTGTTTGGGATTTTGTGTTTTTTAAAGTGTTATTTTGTCCCGATGACCATCAGGAAGTGCACGAGACACATCAGCCAATCAGACGACAGTGTACCTGGAAGTGAAAGATGCCGGCGTATCTGTGGTCAAACTCCTGGTCGTGGGGGACGACTCTCGCCAGGGTGTCTTTTTTAAGGGTCAAGGATGCGATGGCTGCCAGGAGCCAGCAGTCCCCTGTGGTGGCAAACAGGTGCATCATGGGTAAATGAATGAAAGGCGCACGGGAAAGAAACAAAAAGACTCGTGCAGGTAAGTGAAGCACCGACCGAGCTGTCCCTGGCAGATGTCTGTCCTGTCTGCATCGCCGACGATGAACTTGGGGTTGTCGCAGAGCTCCTGTGGAAACAGGAAAGGAACAGGTTGGTTTATTCAGAAGGAAAAAAGACAAAACAGACAGTTGAGACGTCACACAGGTGCCTTTGATAGGTGTGTTCACATTCCAGGCATATTAATCAGCCTGCAACACACAAAAACACACCAAACTCTGGTAGCTGAAGCATTTACTCTGAAGGCACGCCCAACAGAGAAATGTGGAGTCACTGTAAAAGGCGTGAGCGGTGAGTTTTCCACAGCTGAGGGCAGGTTAACGGGGTAAAGATGCTGGAAGTGAGCTAAAAAAAGACATCTTAGATTCAAAGAGACAATGCGACAAGCAAGAACATCGTAAAGATTAGATGAAAAACATCAAGAAAGCCTCCAGAAATGTCTTAAACAGGCAAAATCAAACCTCTGGGAACGACTTCTGAGCAGGTGCATGCTGTTTTACTGCAGGTTACACTGAGGCGTGTGGGGCTAAAGTCTGCGTACGGAGCTCAGAGTGAGGAAACGTGACTGTATTTACACTGTTTTCTAGCAGGACCGGTTTTGCAGCTACGGCTGGATGAATATTTGATTGCTTATTTTGTATTAAAAGCAATAAAACTAACTCCTAGATAGATTTCAGTACCTTAACATCACTCTGCATCATATATTCAGGCTGTGTCACAGACTTTACATTAGAATAGTGAATATGAGCAGCTTCATCACGTGGAATATTAAAACCCATCACAACACAGTGACAGAAACTCATCAGACAAGCAGTTCACTTAGAAAACACCACATTTCATTCATTCAGCGTTTCAAAAACCGGTCTGGTCTGGAGGTTTGGCCTTCAGAGGACACATATTTAGACTGTTTGGACGCTTCTCTTGCACAATCTGCTCACATGTTTGGATGCTGCTTTGACCAGACCGCCTCCTAAAGCCTGAAATCTAAACACTGTAAGATGTCACGTGTGGCTGCATACCTTGGGCCTCTTCCATTCAATCTGCACCGGCACGCTCTGGCTGTAGTAGAGCGAGGAGTCCGCGGCGGGGAAGTCCGGGTCCTCGAACAGGACCCCCTTCTGCAGACACTCCTGCCTCAGCTGCTCAAAAGACTTCCCGTCCGACTGGGTGTCCTCGGCCTTCCTGGCGCTCCTGCCATTTAAAGTGGACTGCAGAGGCATCTCCTTCTGGGGGGGGTGAAGCACCTCGGCGAGCAGAGAAGGAGACGTGAGGTGGTGTGTGATGGAGCCAGGCGCCTGCTGTGTGTTTGATGCAGGGACGACGAGCCTGTCGGGTTGGTAGGGCCGGACAGGGACACACCCTCCAGGCAGAAACTGGTTTGTCCTCCTGTGGCAGTGAACCTCGCCCCTGCTGCCTGCCTGTCTCTCCCTCCCTGTTTGGGCTCGGCCTGCTGGAAGCTGTGAGGATTCATAAAGAGCTTCAAATCTGTCAGTGTGGACATTTACTGTACTGTAAGAACAAAGTTGAGGTACTTTAGTGATCCCATTTTGTCCTCCTGAGACCCAGAGATTCATTTTGGTCCTTTTGTGGGCGACATGAGTTCTGGGCTTTATAGTGATGCAACACAGAGGACTTTTTCTGTGATGGGGACTTAAAAAACCTGTTTTATGGCAGTGAGGGAGTTAAAGTGATTAGATTTATAAAGAAATGTTGTTTCTAGTCATCATAAGGATGTTTTTTTAGAAGGCTATGTTCATTTTAAGTCTGTCAGAATACATATTTTAACTCGCACCCTTTGAGAGATACAGTGGGACTTTTTCCAGCAAACAACAGCAACTGAAAAGTAGACTAAAATTAAACCTGGACCTCCCTGGACCTCCCTGGGTCTCTCTGGGTCTCTCTTGGTCACTCTTGGTCCCTCTTGGTCTCTCTTGATCTCTCTGGTCCTCCCTGGTCCTCTCAGGGTCACTCTTGGTCTCTCTTGGTCTCCCTGGTCCTCCCTGGTCCTCTCGGGGTCACTCTTGGTCTCTCTTGGTCTCTCTGGTCCTCCCTGGTCCTCTTGGGGTCACTCTTGGTCTCTCTTGGTCTCTCTTGGTCTCTCTTGGTCTCTCTTGATCTCTCTTGGTCCTCTCTGGTCCTCCCTGGTCCTCTCGGGGTCACTCTTGGTCTCTCTTGGTCTCTCTGGTCCTCCCTGGTCCTCTCGGGGTCACTCTTGGTCTCTCTTGGTCTCTCTGGTCCTCCCTGGTCCTCTCGGGGTCACTCTTGGTCTCTCTTGGTCTCTCTTGGCCTCTCTTGATCTCTCTTGGTCCTCTCTGGTCCTCCCTGGTCCTCTCGGGGTCACTCTTGGTCTCTCTTGGTCGCTCTGGGCCTCCCTGGTCCTCTCGGGGTCACTCTTGGTCTCTCTGGTCCTCCCTGGTCCTCTCGGGGTCACTCTTGGTCTCTCTGGTCCTCCCTGGTCCTCTCGGGGTCACTCTTGGTCTCTCTGGTCCTCCCTGGTCCTCTCGGGGTCACTCTTGGTCTCTCTTGGTCTCTCTGGTCCTCCCTGGTCCTCTCGGGGTCACTCTTGGTCTCTCTTGGTCGCTCTGGGCCTCCCTGGTCCTCTCGGGGTCACTCTTGGTCTCTCTTGGTCTCTCTGGTCCTCTCGGGGTCACTCTTGGTCTCTCTTGGTCGCTCTGGGCCTCCCTGGTCCTCTCGGGGTCACTCTTGGTCTCTCTTGGTCTCTCTGGTCCTCCCTGGTCCTCTCGGGGTCACTCTTGGTCTCTCTTGGTCTCTCTGGTCCTCTCGGGGTCACTCTTGGTCTCTCTTGGTCTCTCTGGTCCTCTCGGGGTCACTCTTGGTCTCTCTTGGTCTCTCTGGTCCTCCCTGGTCCTCTCGGGGTCACTCTTGGTCTCTCTTGGTCTCTCTGGTCCTCCCTGGTCCTCTCAGGGTCTCTCTGGGTCTCCCTGGCTGTGGTTCTGGTTCAGAGCAGACCGTCAGGGTGTGCCCATCTCTGCCTCCCTCATCAGTCTCAGGACTCCTTTCTGTCTGATCCACATTCCTGCTGCTCTCTGGATTCCTCACATAGCGTCACAGCAGCCTGTATTTACAGTCAGTACAAAAGGTTTTAATCCACTGGGACAACTACACCAAAGTAGGTCCACTAAAACTGTCTGACAACATTATGGGAAGGATATTGTGTTATTCAAACCCACCAGACTCCATTGACAAAAGTATAATTTTACTTTGCAGAACACAGGAGTTACTGGTCTACTTCTGCCTCGATTGGTTAGTTTGTTTGTGTTATTTGGTCTTACACAAATGTTGTATTGGATATGAACTACCCCTTTATGACACCAAAGTCACATAATAACACAAATAATCTAATTGATCGAGGTGGCAGTAGACCAGCGACACCCCTGTAAAATGACTACTTTTCTCAATGGAGTCTGGTAGCTTTGAATCAAGCAATAAAAACAGCCATTTCTGGTTAAAGGATCTTAAACCTACCTCATGCACTTGCAATCACATGATCAGCACCATAGAAATGATGATCATGGTTTCAACTCTACTCATGTTGACTTTATTTCAAAATAAGAGCGCAAGTATTCATTAAAACTTCATCCAGGATTAAGAACCGAATCTTCAAACTGCTTTAAAAGAAGCAAATTTGTGGAATAAGAAACAGGATTACTTCAGTTTGATAACAGCATGTTTTCCTGAATTATGTGTCAGTAATCAGTCTGTCCCTGGGCTATAAGAATAAGGATTAGACGATTTGTACAACCAGTTAACCCACATTGAATCTGCTGCTGATGTGGGTCCCATCTACCAAGTCCTGCTTGGGGATGCAGTCTGGAAAGAAACCAGCACAATAAGTGATGTTCAAATAAATTCTGCCATTTATTCCTTGTTTTGGGCTACAGGAGGAAACACAAGTTTACTGACGAACATTTAAAAAAACAAAAAAAACTTCCAGGCTGATTTTATGAATGAAATCTTCAAAACAACTAAATATCTTTTTAGCCCTCACGATGTGACAATTCTTGGCAGCCGAAATATTACAAAAATACAGCATATTTACACTTTTTAAGCATTGCACAGTTCATGCCACTTGCAAAATAGTGTGAAAAATACAGCCTTTGATTCTTAGAAATTTCCTCAACAGGGCTATTTACACTTGGGGACCCAGAGCAGGCCGACACAGAAGCAACCCGACAACATCGACTGCAGCTGGGAGAGGAAACAGCCACCTGCTCTTCTGGTGTTTTAAAAAGGTCACATGGTCACTCGTCTGCTTTAGTCTACGATCTGTAAAAAAAGAGGATAATGTGTGAAGGAAGGTAAACCTCAGAGAACTACTACCGGCAGCCACATCAGAGGTTTGATCTGAGTCGTGGACAGATTAGTGAAAGACTGCGTTTGAAACGAGGGAGTTGCTGATCTACTGCCGCCTTGATCGGTTAGTTTCCTTCAGCTATTGTGCGACTTTGGTGATTAAGAATGGTTCGTTTGGATCGGAGCTAACGCAGCGATGGAAGAAGCGGCAGCACAGGGAACGTCGTCACGGTCTGTGAGGTAAAATGACTGTTTTTGTGAATGGAGTCTGGTTCCCCAGTGTAAAGGGCTGCCTGAAGCAAAGTGGTGAAAATATTCAAAATATAGCACAAACTTAGGCTGATACTGTTTTTATTTCTTAAGCTGAGCCTTTTTTTCCCCGTTTAGGAGGCTAAAAATACATTTTCCTGCTTCGCCAACCGCCATCAACTGTAGGGAACACAGCGACTATGGATAAATATCTCATACACCCCCACTTCAAATAGTCCAAACTATCCCCTAAAATGACTTTGGGTCAGACAGCTAACTGGAATGAACTGTGGCGAAGGAGGTGAAACTGTTTACTTCCTCCTGATATATGGAAAAAGGAGCTAAATATTTCTAAACCTTGTGCACGACATCAGAGTGAACAGTTTCCAGCTCCTGACCTTTACACTTTATAATCATCAGGTACAAGAGAAACTGAGGAACTCTTTAATACTGACACCTAGTGAAGATGCTTTGGTAATTAGAAAAATACCAACAAGAACAAATAATAATTTATCTATAAGTGAGACGTTTGGATTTCTGCGCCAAGAACTGATGAGAAAAACAACGGTGTGACTCCTGGCCAGGTGGAGACTCGACAGTCTGACTGGTGACCACGTCTTCAAACAAACACCTGAAGGTTTTCCTGCTCGTCCCCCAACAACACAGACACCAGACACCAGACGGCCGTGGCTACTGTTCTGCTTTCTCCTGTGCGGTTCCCGTCACCAGCAGCAGGTTGCAGGCCATGAACTGGACGTTCAGCACGTTGCTCGTGTTTCCTGTGTACAGTCCCACCAGTTCGCTGGACGAGCCGTCGGCCGGCGTCCCGCCGTGGGAGTTCCGGATGTCCCACACCCGGACGGAGTTGTCCATGGACGACGACGCCACCAGGCTGCTGTCCGGGCTGAAGGACAGGCTGGTGACGCTGTCCGTGTGACCTCGCAGGTCTTTGAACAACGTCCCTGATGCCAAGTCCCACAGCTTCACCCTCTGGTCCTCGCCAGCGGACGCTAAGTACTTCCCGTTAGGTGAGAAAGCGAGGGACAGCACGGGGCCGCGGTGTCCAGTGAAGAGGCGAACGGACGCCCCCTGCTGGGTGCTCCACAGCCGGACAGTCTTGTCTGTGGAGCCGGTGGCCAGGTAGTTGGAGTTCGGGTGGAATTTGACGCAGTCGACGTCGGCGAGGTGCCCGGCGTAGAGCCGCAGCGGGTAGGTGCGGGAGAACGTCCAGAGGCGGGCCGTGCGGTCGTGGGAGCCGCTGGCGAAGTAGAGGCTGCAGGGGCTGACGTCCACGTCCCACACCGGGTAGACGTGGCCCTGGTAGAGCGCCGTGTTGGTGAAGCTCCCCAGGTCCCAGTAGCGGATGGTGGTGTCCTCGGAGCAGGAGAGCAGGCCGGAGCTGTCCGTCAGGAAGGCGGTACGAAACACCGGGCCGCTGTGACCTCGCAGCGTCTTTATCTCACTGCCCGAGCCGTCCTCCTCGTCCACCTGAGGAGAAACAGCACCGTCTTAAACTGTCCAAGATGTTTTGCCTCTTGAATATATATTTATTATTGATTGATCTGGTAATTATCTTCTCAGTAAATGGTTAGTCAGTAATAAAATCTGTCATAGCAATAATCATGTCAAGTAAACATTAAACATGCTGTTTGGCATCTTCACTACATGATTAAACTTGAACTGAACCATTTGAAACAACCATCAGACGTTTATCCCTTCAGTCACCTCACCTCCTCCTCCAGCACGTCACAGGCTAGGTGGATGAGCGACACGTCGGCCTGATGCGGTTTGGCCTTCAGTTTTCTGGCTCGGAGGCTCCACAGCTTCACCGTGGAGCTGTCGAAGCCGGCGGCCAGCAGGCGGCTGTCGGCAGAGACCTCGGCGGTGTTCAGCATCTGCTCCGTGTGGTGGAAGGCATAAAAACACACGGTGGTGAGCGTGGGAGGGCCCTCGCGGACCTTCTTGATGCAGTCCTGCAGAGCCTCCAGGGCGGCCTCACTCTGTGGGATCTCTGCAGGGACCTCCACGCCCTCTCCGCCCTCCGCCCCGTCCACGCCGGCCCAGGAGGAGGTGGAGTTTGGGGCGGCGGTCGTCCCGCCGGCAGCTCCGTAGAGCTGATAGTCTGTACGCCTCGAGGCGGTGACCTCCACCTGCAGGTGTGTGCTGAGGGTCCTGCAGAGGGCGCCGTTGTCCTCACTCTGCAGGTAGCGCAGCAGGTAGCTGTAGGCCGGCTCCGTCAGGTGAACCACGTACTTATGCTCCAGGAAAGCACTCAGCTTGGGGTTGGCTGCGACGTCCTGAGCGGTGAGAACATGGCGGAGCTGCTCTATGGTGGCGCGCTGCTCGCTGTCTTGAAGAAAGGCACCGTGGAAACGGCTGTAAAAACCATCTACTGCGCTCTTCAGGCCGCACTGCACCATGTCCAGGTGGAGGTACACGAAGAGCGGGTAGAGGATGCTGCTCACCTCCTTCGCCCAGGAAATTTCTGTTTCTGATTTAAGGGAAATAAAAAGTATTCTGAGGGGCTTGTAAACAAACACAAGGTCACAGAGCAGCGCAAAAGGACTTGATGGATGTTATTTTCCACAACAACTGACATGTTAACTGGTAACTATTTGTAATGTCACTGCACATCACACATCAGTGTAGATACACTCATCTTCAGCTAAGGAACTCAGTGGCAGCGCAGCAGGAACGAGGACGAGGTACCTGACAGGAAGGAGCGCAGCCTGGAGAACTGAGCCTCATACTGCTGAGGGTCAGACTGGCAGGGAGCTGCAGACACGATGTTGGCACACCCCGACTCTGTCTGCACTGCTCAGAGAACCGGAGCAGAGACAGGAGAGAAGAACATCACGGAAAAATGGTCATTATGCAGAAAGGGTTTTATAGTATAATATATATGAGATGATCTGAATTATCTAACAACCTGTTGGGCAGTTCAAAGATCCTGCACAGTTAAAGCTTTTATCAGTGCATGGACTGTAGTGGCACCACGCAAGTCCTAGCACGTGTTTGCCCAAAAATTATTTAAAAAATCAAAGTGTAAGTAAGTGTGGTGAGAGTATTTTTCCTCTGGCATGTAGTGGTGTCATGACCAACACCTTCATCCTCATCCTCACTCACCTGTGAGGCTGGCAGCCATCTCCTCAGCTGACTGGAAGAGCTTGGCTCCTTTCAGGGAGCCATCAGTGTCCACATACTGCCTCCGCTTCAGGTACTGAGCCACGGCGTACTGAATCTGCTCAGTGCGAACCCGCTTCATGACCTGACGACCAAAACACACCCGGAAGTGTCACACACCTGAGAGGTTTCACCTGCACATCACTTTCTCTCTCGTGCTACCAGGCTCAGAGCTCACCAGTCATCATCAGTCACACCAAACTGCACGAACAGACTGTATAAAAGTAGGAGAAGGGGCCTAAAAAAGATGGTGCATATCCGTTTAAGTGCTTAAAATCAGACTCATCATCTCCATGACAATATTAACCCCCCCGAGCACAGCATCTTCCTATTAGCTAATTAGCTAGCAGAGGAGCAAGCTAACATATTTACTAAGACACCAAACATGGGATAAACTCTCACTGGCTGTCTAAACATGTGTGTTAGCCTGATGCTAATGTGAAAGCTTAAAAGAAGTGGAGCCAGGCGTTAATTAGGTCTAAAAGCCGGCAGGTTTCCACTTTAGAGGAGGATGTCTGAGCTGAGCTAACCGGCTAACTTAACGGCAGAGGGCCTGGCGGTTTCAAACTTTTAGCGGGATCGATCCGGTTCCGTAGCACCACCGGCTACAGATCGATAACGTTACTCACTGCATATCGCGCTGCTCCGTCCTCGATTTACTTGTGTGCAAGCTGATGGGGTTTTAAAGCCGCTCAGTGTCCAGCTGAAACTACGCCGCCGCCTGTCGCTGTCGCTCCATCGTGGTTTTCCGCCCCCCGGCCAGCCTCCATCTAATCATGCTAGGCTAAGCTAACAGCTAACTCGCCGCTTTCCCCTCCAGTGGGCAACGGCTATCGTCAATCTACTCATCTTCCCTTATCATCATAAAGGTAAAGCTATCGACGATCAACTACCTTTGTCTGGATGGGTGTTTTCGGGCGAGGCTGCATTTGAACCAAACTCCATTGAAAAAAATATAAAAATAAGCGCCAGTAACCGCTAGAGATAAAATACCCCCTCACCAAATAATAATCAATAAAAGGTAAACTTTTTGAGTGGTTCGTAGTGCCAGAGACGACGTAGGAAATTAGAGTATCTTTGGTAGTGCTCACTGTATAAAGACTGTGTATAACAACATCATGAACAAAAAGTAAAATGTAAAATTTGATCACAATAAGTTTAATTTCGCACATGAGCAATATGCCGAATTGATTATTAGTGTTTTGTGATTTAATAACGTTTGAGGTGACATTATATGGAGGGTACATTTGCACTGCTGAGCAATTCAACTTTTAAAGATTCAAAATTCAATCTGGAGGTTCGTCAGTCTTTGATGTATGATGCTATTAACAAGAGCTTGTTAGGTTAGTAAAATTATAGGTAGAATTTAAACCTCAGTGCTGACATCTACTGATATAAAATCAATTAAATCAAAACATTCACTAATTCACTTGCTTTCATTGGTAAGAAGTACATTTTTCACTCAAACTGTTCAACACATAATCCAGATGGTTTTTTTCCCTATTAACCTCATGCTGATTTGGTAGTATTAGTGACAATTTTGAATAAAGAGTAAACACTACATTGGCCTCACGTAGCACACTTATTTTAATTACTAATGTTTATTGATATAATATAATGATATAATGTGTACTGATTTATATAATAACAGCAAAGAAAGCAATTTTCATTTTCTTTTGCTTTAGCTTTCAAATCACTACCAAAATGTATCAGAACCCTAGAGAAATAGGATAAGGAGGACATGCAGGATAAAAGTGCTTTTTCAATAATAGTTAGCAGTTTCACTAATAATAATAATAATATTAATAATAATAACTATTATAATAATAATGGGCTAAAACTAATTTAAAAAATGATTGACAGAAGTTTCTGTGGTGGGCGGGACTTCCTGTCGACACAGTGATGACGTAGAAGTCAAGCGACGGCAACGCGCGTTGTTTGGAGAGGATTTCCCGGTGAGGGTTTTTGACGGTGTCGGTAAGTTGTCGCGGTTAAATTTGGCACCTTTTTCTCCACCGTTGGGCAGCACGGGGCATCACAGGAGGCATGTTTTCACCCCGCACCGCCCCGAGCTCCGGCCGCAGGCAGCAGGGCAGGACCACCGGGAGGAAGAGCGTCTCCGGGGCGGCCACCAGTCTGCTGTTCTCCCCGCGCAGGACGCCTCTATCGGCGAGGTGAGTGGACACCTCCACCGGTCATGTTTTTGTTTTTACACTCAGCTGACAGGTTATTGGGGACACTTGGCTCAATCTAACACGGTCCAATACTACAGAGCTACAATTAATAATAATATCATGGAGGTTATAATCCGTTTTTGTTGAAGCTGATGATCTAATTGATCATTTTGGAGGATGTAGTCTGCTAGTAAGGCTCACTGTGAGGTGTTTGTGCTCTTTCTGTTCACCCCATTGGTGTTAATGAGTCTAATCTGAATATCAGACACGTCTGTCAGAATAAAGGCATGACACTTCAACAGCAATCATCATCATCATCACTTTATTTAAAACACATTAGTCCATGTCACTGTAAAAATAAAATAAAACACATCAACAGGACAATAACAAATATTCTAAGTGAATTCCTCAAAACAGCATGAAAAGTGGGAACATTGCAGCTCACAAATGTTTTACTTGCACTTGTCAATTCAAGAAGCTCAGGCCGGACCCTGAATGCATCATTAAATGTCCACCTGAAGCTTTTACATTTATATTTTTGCTGTACTATCTTATTCCTCCCGCCACATTTAGCAACAGACGGAAAATCTTGCCTCTGATCCTCTGAAGTTGGAGCGATGCTGGAGTAACGAAACTCTCAAGTTTACTGTCCCTCTCACTATAACCTGAGCACACTGTGAGCAGTTGCTTCAAGCGACTTAAAAAAGAGAAGACGACTAAGTCCTCAGCCTTCATCAGATGGTTAAGAAGACAATTCCCCACAATACTCCCCACTTTTTAAAAAGATCATCCGTAGACAGATTAAAAAGAACAGGTGACACAGAGTATTTGCAGCTGAGAGTTCGTTCGTTGTGTCTCACTATTAATTTGTCTCCGCCAGGTCAACGCCCACCAGAGTGCAGAGCCACGCAGCTGCAGAGTCGGTCAACTATGACGTGCAAACCTTCGGCTCATCGCTGCCGGTCAAAGTGATGGAGGCTCTGACGATGGCTGACGGTAAAGGAAAACCTCTTCTCTGTCAGGAGAAACACCTCCTGTTTCTTTTCTATGATATATTCTAGTATATGATGCCCCCCCCCTTCTTTCAGATGAACCATTACCAGGTACAAGATGATGTATGTCTTGTAGTTCATAGACGAACAGAGGAGCTATAATAATACATTTTATTTAAAGAGTGCCTTTAAATAAAACTCACACTCTACAAAAGGTTAAAAAATGCTCATTAAAATAAAAAAAGAAAGAATCAAACAGAGGTCAAGACAATACGTTAAACTCTGTGAGCACCAGAACGTTAGCAAGTACACAAAACAAGCTAAAAGTCATTAAACACAAATAAATGCAATTAATCTACTTCCTGCTTCTCTTGACTGGAGCTAAACTCTCGTTACAGCCCACTCTCCCTGATCGCTCCGTACCTTTTCTTTGCACTGCTGACTTCCTCGTATGCAGGTGTCCTTTCAAAATAAACCTCCAGACTTCCATGTTCATGTTAAACAGCGTAGGAACGAAACAAACAAGTGCATTAAAAGCACAGACTCTGCACATATTGGTTGTCAACATAAATGTGCTCCATTGTTTAAGGTGGACAAAGATACTTAGAATAAATCAGAGCTGGAAGAAACCACGTACATATCTCTACACACATGTCTAAAACATAACTTAACCCTCTCCTCCAAGAAGTATTTCCCCCATTTTTAAAATATATACATCCAGCCTCTGACGTGTTTGTCGTCTTGGCCCCTTTTAGCCGAGGACCAGATCTCAGTGAAGGTGAACGAGAGCGGCTGGGCCTGGATGGTTTGTGGAGAGAGACTGATCATCTGGAAGATCTGCCAGACTGCTGTGGCCAAGGTACAGTCCACGGTCCACATCCAGAAGCTGCAAGTAGAAACACAAGCACGACTGCTTTCCGGTCCAGAGATTTAATCTTGCAGTGAACAAGTTGGAGCAACATTTCACAGAAAATACTAAAGTTTCAAGGCAGTTTCTGCATTTTTCACTAAGTATTAGTCACTTGGGACAAGACCAAGTTGTAGAAACGGGCTGCAAAGACTACAATGCTTTGGGACATTTGTGCCTGATAGAAACATGTCTTCTAAAAGAGCTTGTTTGATCCACTGACAGGCTCAGAGTGTTATTCTAAGTGTGTGACAGCATCATGGAAAGGATCCCTACAGAGAGAGACCTGGAAGATCCTTTTGGTTTAACCACAAACAGCACACACACCAGACTACATTCACTAAAACAGGGATTTAAGAGAACAGGACACAGGAGTTGCTGGTCTGCTGCTGCCTGATTCGGCGAGGTTGTTTGTGTTACTGTGTGCTGCACAAATATTGTGTTGGGTTTTAACCTTTTAGACACAGAAACACACATAAACTAATTGAGGCTGCAGGAGACCAGCACCTCCTGTTCTGCGCCATAAAATTAATGTTTTTATGTAAAAATAAGGCCCAAGTTTAAATATACTGAAGTTATCTTTGTAAAAGACCCCTCAGTAACTGTGGAGCAGTCAGATTTGGATAATCGTAAAGTTTTAAACTCCACCTCCTCCCCGTGTGTTTCCCTGCAGCTGTCGGTGTGTAAGGAGCTGCAGCTGCCCAGCAGCGAGTACAACTACACGGCCGACCTGGTGGCCTTGACGTCCGCCGCTCCTCTGGAGACGGCCGGCGTCCAGTCCATCTCCGTGCTGGCGGTGTCTGCAGAGGGAACGGCTCGCTTGTGGCTCAGCCTGGCTCAGGAGGGCAACTACACAGAGACGGACGTGGACCTGGGAGACCTCTGTAACTTTGTCGTCGCAGTCAGAGTAAGTAAATCCTCAAAAAAAATCCAGATTACGTTCACCCCTATGCACCTGAAACCTCTAATCTGGTCACCAAACTCCCCCTGATACATCATTAACCCCCTTATTTGTATATTTATTTTTACCGTTGTCTCTCCTCTCTCAGGGCAGAAGCTACGTCTTGTCCTCAGTGAGGAGTCGGCTGTTGAGAGCGACCGCAGATGCTTCAGGGAAGCTGCAGCACCGAGCCCTGCTGCAGGGTCAGGGCATGCTCTCCGGCATCGGGCGCCGCGTCTCCAGCCTGTTCGGCATCCTCTCCCCGCCCGCCAACGACACGGTGAGTCCAGTTCAGCTGAAGCATCAGATGGCTCCGTACAGACAAACATCCAGAAGCTGTTGGCTAAAAGCAAGAACGGTGTAAAGCCGATTATTAGCAGCTGACCTCTGAAGTTACTTTTATAAATCAACTTCATAGAAAATGTCACTACAGTAACTACAAAAGTAGTTAAAGTATTAAAGTAAGTATTAAAGAGTGTCCCCTGTGACTCTTGTACTGTTATATATTCTGTCATTACATTATTGATCCTCATCTTTCAGGTAAAAGCAGGGTTTTATTATCAGGCTGCAGCTGATGATAAACCATTTGTATAAATGGTGAAAATAGAGAGAAATGATCCTTCAGGATGTTTGTTGTGTCCAACCAACAGTTAAAACCTCAACATTATTAAAAACACAGCAGTTATTTAAATAATTTAAAGAAAAAGCAGCAAATCCTCTCACTTTTGATGCTCGATCTGTGAAAGCTTTTACATGAAAAATGACTTAAATGATTATCAAAATATTTGTCATTTCAGTTTTCTGTCTGTTTCTTGATGATTGATTTAGTGCCTAATGATTTCAGCTGCACTTTGTATGAACTGTTGATACAAAACATAATATTTTATAAACTTCTCATTAGTTCTTAAGTTGTAAAGTTACTAAAGCTGTCAGATAAATAAAAAAAAAAGTACAATATTTCCTCTGAGAGTCGAAGCAGAAAGTGGCAATAAAAGAAAAGACTAAAATAAAGTGCATGTTTATTATAAAGCAGGTGGTTGTAGATGTGTGACGACTGTTGACCTCCACTATAGATGTTTTAGTCTGGTTGTTATTTACAGCGCATGTGATTGTTTTCTCCACCTTTGCAGCTCCACAGCGTGCTGTGGGCGGGCGGAGCCAGCTGCCTGTACACGCTGACCAGCTCCAGCCTGAGCAAGTGGGAGGTGGACGACAGCGGTGAGCACCAGGTCCTCAGCTGGGACGTCCAGAGGGCTCTGACCGAGAGCATCGCCGACGCCATCTGGGTGAGTGCGGCGGGTCCACGTGATCATATGTGCTGACTTCGAGTCATGCAGCCGCCCACTGTGGTGGAGGAAGTATTCAAGTCCTACTAAATCCTAGTCCTAGTCCTAGTCCTTTAAGTCCTAGTACTAAAACCTCATGGTAAAAAAAAAGAGTATTATCAGGAAAATGTGAAAGTATTCAAATAAAAAACACCCAATGCAGAAAGACGTCTCCTGTGAGTCCACACAGTCTGCTTAGAGATATAAACTATTATTTATTATCACAGTTTCACATCAGTTTCAAATCGTGCTGCAGCTAAAGATTATTTTTCCTTCTGGATTAATCTGCTGATTGTTTCCTTGATGAATTGATGGATTGTGTTAAAAAAGTGAGAAATGCCATCAGAGTGACGCCTTCAGACGTTATTCAGTCTGCTGTTATTCAGTCTGCTGTTATTCAGTCTGCTGTTATTTAAGACGATGAGCAGGATCTGTTCTCCACATTTCCTCCAGCCGTCCATTTATACTTTTCCTCATTTATACTGATCATTGGGAGCCATATTGATCAGATTAAATCCTTTAAATCTCTTTAGGACACTCAAAGCGAATGTCTGTCGTCCAAATACGTTAAAAAACAACTTTTCTCCCCCGTCAGGGTTCAGAGAGCAACTACGAGGAGATGAAGGAGGGAGCCAATGTGACGTACCTGGACATGAAGCTCAGCCAGTGAGTGTGTGTGTGTGTGTGTGACTTCCTGCTTCTTTTACTCGCCAAAATAAAAGGTCTGAAGTTGCATTAGTGGCTTCTTAAGCTTTTTTTTCCAGCCTGAGATCTGAGAGCTCATGTTGTATTTGTTGGTTTTAGGTGAAATCTTAGATTCTACATTTAAAAATCTACCTACCTGAACAACGTCTCTCTATAGATTATTAGTAATGATCCTCCAGTGAACGTGTAGAACTTCTTCAAGGTCCCATTTTATGAAAAATCTCACTTTTTTACTGTATTTTCAACATAAATGTCTCCATCTTTATCAGTCAATGTGGGTGAAAACACACCGTTTGAATTTGACTCCCTTTATGATGTCATAAGGGGATCTGTTGATCATGTGACCTCCTCCAGCCCTTCAGCAGGCCGTCCACTGAAAATATCCTCGATCAATCTTTATTTATAAAGTGCCAATTCATAACAAATATCTCAAGACGCTTTCCATAAAGAGCAGATCTGGATTAAACTCTTTATTTAAGAGAGAGACCCGACGATTTAGGAATTCAAAATAAAATTCAACTTTATGACGGCATGAAGTCTCATTAAAGGATGTAGTATTTAGAATTAGACTTAACATACTGATAGCTGCTATGAATATATATATAATATATGATAGTGAGTATATCGTGGTCTGCGCTGTGTGTTTTCAGAGCCGGCCTGGTGGTTTTGGCTGCAGCCTGGCACCCGTCAGACACGCCCTGCCTGGCCTACTTCTGCCTGGTCACCCTGCAGGACAGCGGAGCCGCCATCTCCGACCAGTTCACCGTGGAGGTCACCAAGTACAACCCTCCATACCAGGTCAGTCCTGATCCTAAAACTGCCGGCGTGGCCTTAAATACAGGGTTCAGAGTCCTCCTCGCTGCCTCTGTTAAAGGGCCAGTTCACCCAAATTACCAAAACACTTATTTTTCCACTGACCTCTTTTAGTTGTATGTGATCCAGGCAGCCACTGGAGTGAATTTAGTGTGTTAGTTTGGTGTGAAGATCCACTTCCAGAGGTTTTACACTTCCACAAGATGATGTCGGGTTATTTTAGCCCCTTTTCCACCGCAGGAACTTTTCTCATTTACCCGGGATTTAGAAAAACCTCCACAGAAATTACCGGGGGAACAAACTTTCCCTCAACCCCAAACTTTCCCCCAAAAAAGTACCTAGTAGGGGGGTAGGATTTCTTGAGGGGCAGGTCTGTGTGCTGCAGAACGCTCACTCTTTTTGTGTTTTGAGCGTCTTTGCAGAGGAAGAAATTCAGCGAGTCTGTGGAAGAATAAATGTAGGACACACGCCGAGACTAATTCGTGAAAAGTTAGAGAAACTTAAGCAAGATTATAAGAAGCTAAAGGAGCACAACACATGTTCCTGAACCACACAGATCACCAGGAATTCTTTTACCAGATAAATAAGTTCCTGGTAATAAAAGTTCCTGGAGATGTTGGTGGAAAAGAGGCTTTTCTCCCTTATTTTTCTTTTCCAGTTTGAACTTTTATGCTTAATTTCGCACACACTTCTGGTTTCGTCAGAGTGCGGAGGCGCTTCAGGCCACTCGGCTGGTGCTGCCACGATCCCCCGGCTCCACCGCCTTCCTGTGTAACGAGGAGCTGGTGTTTGCCTGCTGGACGGGAACCAGCAGAGGAGGATTACCTGACGAGAAAATCAGCTTCAACTCACCTGGTGAGGAAAGAAACCGTGGGTCACATCCTCAGCAAACAATCAGATTAATGGTTCGATTTTATGGGATGGAGAGCGTTGGAATTACAGTACATATATATATATATATATATATACACGACTGAAATGATCCTTATCATCAGTTATTAAAGATTTTCTTTAACAGGTTAGTGCAGTTCAAAGTGCTTAAGACAGAAGAAGTGCAGGCAGTAAAAGCAGTTTGAGACCAGTGTACACCAGAAAATTATTTCACTGTAATTACATTATTTCTTTTTACAAGAAATTACAAGCAGGCGACGTGGAGTAGATACTAAAAAAACAAAAAAGTGAGCAGTAATTACAAAAATACATTAGTCAAATAGTTTTAGCATCTTTATTGATTTCTTACATGAAAATCACTGTAAGAACTGTATGCCAACATTTCGTGTCCCAGGTTTGTGGGCAAAGAATTTGTTTACATATTGCACACATTTTTATAAAAATTAAAATAATAATAATAAAAAAAAAAAAACACACACAAGAACAAACAACACAAAACAAAAAAACATTACTTTGCCAGAAATGGAATGAGTTAAAAGCCTTAACATACCGCCAAACATGAAAAACAAATGATACATTACATACTTAAATGCACAGATTATATTGTATAGGTCAACAACAAAATATTAATTTTATTCAGTATCTTCTGTCAAATCAAAATTTCCCACAAAGTCTTTAAATGGTCCCCACACCTTTTCAAATGTAGACAACTTTTTTTTCCTAATACATGTAATTCTTTCTAGAGGAAATGCTTTGAGCATCTGTTTCACCCAGTGCACCAGTTTAGGTCTATTACTTTTGCAATTGTTCTTTTTGCTTGTATCAGACACATATTAATCATTAGTGTTTTTCTGGATATATTCCTAAAATGAAAAACACAGGACTTTTTGGAATATCCTTTGATATGATTGACTCTACTGCTATTTTAACCTCCTCCCAAAAAAGTTCCACTTCAGGAAGTTTTAGCATTTTAATCTGCAAATCTACAAGTCAAGAATAGTTTAGTTTAGTCTAATGATCATGTAGAAAGTGCAAAGAATCAGGTTTTATTTAAGGTAGAAATTTGAAGAAAACATCTAAAATCAAATGAGAGAAAGACCCAATAATAAGAAACCAGACCTTCCTCACACACGGTGAACTGACTCTGGGACGGTCTCGGTCTCTGCAGGTGACGGTGTCCGTGGAGGAGGCTGCTGCGCCGGCCTGCCGGTGTTTTTCTCCCTGAACAGCGGCCTGGTGGCGGTGGTGGGCCGGGAGAACGCCTCCATCCTGCCGGAGACCATGGAGGACTCGCTGTGCTCCTCGCTGGCTGCAGCTCCAGAGGTAAAAGAGTATTAAAAACAAACTACAAAGGGAACTTAAAAGAAGTAAAGAAAATGTCTCTAAACTCTTCAAAACATTTCTGCTTTTGTTTCTGTGTTGAAGGTTTCAGCCATGGAGACGCCAACCAGATCAGAGCCTGTAGCTCAGGAGGACAAAACCAAACTCCTGAAGGCGGCTTTCCTGCAGTTCTGTCGGTACGTCAAATAAATGGCTCCCAATCCTCCTCCTCCTCCTCCTCCTCCTCCTCCTCCTCCTCCTTCTCCTCCCTCTTCCATGATTGTGGTTAAATGCATAAAGAAGCATAACTCTGTCCCGTCTGTGGAGCAGAAAGGTGCACCTATTTTTGAAATTGGTGCCATTTTATCAGAGAAAAAAAACGAGAAAAGGGGCTGTGGAAACCTACAACACCCAGAATGCACTGCGCCGCCATCCTGCCACTGTGACTGTAAATCTCTCCTTTGTCAGTAATGACCTGGTGGGCGCTCAGACGGTCACAGACGAGCTCTTCCCCGCCGACGGTGACGGGGACGAGGGAGCCGAGCTGGACGGCGTGGTGACCCGGATCAACCTGGACCTGGTGGACGATTACCCGGCCTCAGACCCCCGCTGGGCCGAGTCTGTCCCCGACGGTGAGGAGGGCAAACGGGGGAGGGACGGCGGGAAAGAGAGGGTCAATCTGCCTGTGTGGCATTTCCTTATCATTTAAAATATGCACTAAGTATATTTATCTTAAACAATGGAGTCTGGTGATCTCATTTGTTTAAATATTAGATTATTTATTAGATTATTATTATTTATTGTGAATTCTTGTGAAACCAGAAGGAACAGGGTCAATGGAAAAGCTATAGATTCCTTATTTTCAGTTCTTACAGTAGTTACACCAACTTTTTAACATAAATGTATTATATATTCATGGAGATATTTATGTTAAAAGGTGATATTTTCATTTTGTAGGAATGTGATTCTTTGCTCTACATGCTTCTATTGGTGGTTTTGTACCTCGTGTTACCTTGGCTATATATATATATATATATATATATATATATATAATCCTTGTCTGTCCTCACTCTTACTCATCTATATTTCTTTTTCTTTTCCACAACTTTACTAAAAACAGTTAATGAATCACTGCAGAAAGGTACAAAACTGTAGGAATTAGAATAATGCAATGAGTTTAAATCCAATTCAAGAAGAAATGTACTAAAATAGCACTTAACATGGAAAAACCTGAATATTTAACCTGTTCTGTGTGTTTTTTTGTTTTTGTCGTGTTTATTTCATACAAACGTTTCTGCCTCTGATCTTCCAGAGAGCGCCGGCTTTCCTCTCACCTCCCTCATCATCCTCCACCAGCTAGAGGACAAGATGAAGGCCCACGGCTGCTTCATGGACTTCCTGCTGCAGGTACACACACACACACACACACACACACCTGAGGTATCTGAGGTGCTCAAACATTTGTCTTCCGTCACAATAAACACAAAATAAGAACTCCATGTAGCTGCTTTAAATCAGTACAAATATTGATTTTGTCTAGTTGATGCACAACAAATCCAGTCTGTGTTAAAATAAATGTCCTGTTTTAGAGCTGCAGTGATTCTCTAAGGATTCTGTGTTTCATTTCTTTCTTTGTGGCATCGAACAGGCTGATCGATCACATCTATATAGATTATAGATTATAGGACGGCAGGGGAACGTGGATAAATTGCCACATGATGGTGCTGTTGCACCAAACTTAATCTGTTCCGTCTTGGTCCATGGCCTCAGCTTTGAAGTTCATATTTTGAAACCTTGTTGGACAAAAAAAAGATTAAAAAATTGATGCAGCAGAACCAGAAACACTTTACTCTTCCTCATCAAAGCCTGGTGCCTCCATGTAAGAGGAAGTACAGACAATACACATAAAAGTATCTCGGGGACAAGAATAAAACTAGTAACACAAATCTTCTGGGTCCAAACAATCAGTGTCCTTTTTATATATTTGTTGGAAACTTTGGACCTTATTGATAATCAAATAATTTGAAGGTAGACATTTTCACGCTGGTCGTCCTCCCCGACGCTGACTCAAGTGATGTCACACAAAATGCGTAGTGGCTGACGTTCACCTGCTTCAGGTAAACGTTTGCTGGATCTGAGACACAGGCTGATTTAGAAAGAGCAGGAAGTAGAGTCATCACTGCGTCCTCCCCTCCGTCAGGTGGGTCTGCTGGACCGGCTCGGCCAGGTGACGGTGCGCTCGTCTCCCATGGCGACGCGTCTGCTGCTGTGCGAGCACGCCGAGAAGCTCCAGGCCGCCATGGTGCTGAAGAACCACCACGGCAAACACGGCGAGCTGGTGAACCGGGCCATCGGCATCGCGCTGCAGAGGAACAACACCGCCGTGCCGCCCAGCCTCACCGCCGCCGACGTCTTCTTCAGAGAGGTGTGTGCTGCCGGGATAATCCCTGTGAGCGTGTGCGCGAGGACGGTCGACTTAAATCTGTGTTTTCGGGGCTCCCACAGGTGTCTCAGATCTCCTCGGTGTTTGATTGTCTGCTGGAGGAGGAGGAGCGGAGTCTGAAGGAGAACCCGGTCGACTCGGTGCAGTGGGCCGAGGTCGTTCTCACCGTCAACAACATCATCAAGGTAACGAAACGAATCCAGAGCAGATCACCAAGAGCGGATCACCAGACTAGGACTCTTTACAAGCATAATCAACCAACCAACCAACCAACCTTTATGTGTGTGTGTGTGTGTGTGTGTGTGTGTGTGTGTAGGACACTCTCCAGGCTGCTGGTCAGTACAGGGAGACCAAGGCCTCCATGTACAGAGCTTCTGAAAACGCTGCTGCAGAGCCGGAGTACATCCCCTGGACGGGTAAAACCCATTCATCAGTTCATTCATTGCTCTGAATATATTTATTCATGTTTTTATAGTGATTTTATTGATGATGTCTGCAGAAAATGTGTGTTCAAGTCCTAAACATGACTCCTGTGTGTGTGTGTGTGGTTGTTTTCATGCTTCCAGTTTTGGATTTTGGAGATGAAATGAAATTAGAATATATACCATAACCTGATTTAAGTAATGCATGAGCTTGTTCCTCTACCTAATATTTACACTACGACCGCTTAGATTAATTAAATGTGTCCTGTGGAGTTCTTCTCATCACTGAGCTCTTGATGATTTGTCCCTGATCTGATAATGTGACGGGTTTACAGATCCAATCTTTCCAAACTCATCGTATCATGTTTGATATTTGGGATTTTAAATCTGGATAATAACATCACTGCTTTCTGAGCCAGCCAATGAGAGAGAGGGAGAGAAAGAGAGAGGAGGGACGTCCCGGAGCAGCTGACGGTGTCACCAAGCAGCAGTAGACATCCTGATGCCCTTGATGCTAACGTTAGCTAGCATACTACAGTTGATATTAAAGGTCCCGTATTCTGCTCACTTTAAGTTCTTATTAGTATTTGGAGGTGCTACCAGAGCAGGTTTACATGGTTTAATGTATCACGTGATTGTTTTTATTTTTTATTCTAATGGCCCTGCAGCTGTTTTTAGCAGTTTTGGGCAATCTGCTGCTTCGCTCTCGCCCCCCCACGTCTTCATTTTACTGGGAGCTGTTGTTTAACGGCGAGGTGGACTCAGGAGGCTGTCAGTGAGGAGGTCACATGATCACGGTCCCATTTTGACATAATAATCTGTTGTAAGATGGTGCAGGAGCAACGGGAAGTCTCCAGGCACACTAGTGAGACGCACTATTTACATTTAAAATAACATTACAAAGTGCATTTTGAATAATATGGGACCTTTTTTAAGAGTTAAATCTCAGCTTCTCTTCTCGCTGAGGAACAAACAGCCTGAGTTGACGTCACGTTTCCACCGAGTCTGGTTTAGTCTTCTGCTTTTGTTTTTAGCGGATCTACTCCCCCTCCTGATAATCTTCATCGTGTGTTATTATCTTCAGGTCTTTAGCATGTTTGAGATTAGAGAGAAGAACATCTGTGAAAATTAGGATTAGGATTTTAAAACGTCTGTAGTTTGAACGCAGCATTATCTTAAACCCAGCATTGTTTCTTCTTCACTGTCTTTGACCTGTTGATTGAAGGAGTTGCAGGAATGTGTGTCATTGCTCATTTAAAAGCAGCTCCTTCGTGAAACTCAGAAACTCCACAGACAATTTTAATACCAGAGTATTGAACACTGTCGTCCATGTTGGCCTAAAAATTGGTGTTTGTTTATCTGTTTTCTCTGATATTCCAGGTGATCTCTGCCTCGTTGATACTGATGCTGTAGCCAACATGAAGACTAGAACCTCCAGATGTTTCTTGGGGCTTTTTGGAGTCAAAATAAATCACTAACCCACCCGATCTTCCCTCCTCCAGCGTCAGGCGGTGTAGGCGGCGTTCGCACAGTCATCTCCCGCCAGCACGAGATCATCCTGCGCTCCGTGTACCCACACGCCGACTCGGAGCTGCGCAGCACCCTTTGCGAGCAGCTGGTGGCGCTGTTGGACATCTACCTGAACGGCTACGTGGCCCAGCTGATCTCCCTGCAGCAGCAGAGGCCCCCGGGGGCCCAACAGGAGCGCTACAACAGCCTGGAGATGGAGTACAGCCAGCGGCGCTCCGAGCTGCTGGCCCCGCTGTGTGAGTGGAGACGCCACAAACATAAAACTATGTATATTTATTTAAGTTTAAAGCTCCTAATAATTCTGCTAAATGCTAAAAAATATGCTAAATATTAGTGTTTTAGACCACATTTTTACTCTGCAGGACGTCTTACACCTGGAAAAATAAACATTTCAGAAACATACCAACAGTAAATATAACAATACATTTAAAACCATCAATTTCACAGAATATTAAATGAATATTTGTAACAAACAATCTCTTAAAACAACAATACATGAAAAAAGGAATAAGAAAAAAACTCATCATAAAATATTATGTTTCCCAATCAAATTTTTTTAGAATATTTAGTTTTTTATTATTAATTTTTATCATTTATTTGATGTTTCCCTGCTCCAACGCACCTGATTTAAATGAATGGGTTGTTATGAGGCGATGAAGAGCTCGATGAAGAGCTGACTTTATGCTTCATGTACTAATAAATTGTCGGATTTTGAACTGAAATGAATCAAGATGAAATAATTAGGAAATAAAAGTTGGATTCATGTAAACAATGACACACAAAATCAGTAGTAAAAAGTTAAAGCTAAGGCGAACAGAGCTGCATGTGGTCCAACATCACAAATCTAAAGGCAGGATACGTCTATTTATACAGCACAGGGGCAAACGAACATTAAAAACAAGACAATAAAACTGTCTAAAAGGGGAAAACACACAAAATAAATAGTTAAAGTTTGCTTGGTGGGAGCCGAAGGGGAAGTCAGTCAGACTCAAATGTTTCCCTTTGTTGTAGTGCACAAGTAGAAGTCTGAAAATGTTCACATGTTCACGACCTGAACCTTTACAGATCACAGTGTATCTACAAAGGCACAACACTTAGTCGCAGGTATCTGGACCTGAACAGTGGACAAAAAGCAGCTAATGTCTTCTCTGTCATTTTAAAGTCACCCCGTGTGTTTGACTCCCCTGGTTTAGTGCTTTACAAACAAATAATAGGCCAGTGGAGAGATGTCAGGAGTGATGTGTTGTCACCGTGCCTGAGGGGAGATCTTTTTCCCAGCCTGCATTCATGTTTCTGTGGGTGAACGTAGCCGAGGAGGTTCTGTGTGCCGCCGTCGCTGTGAGGTCGCTGTGAGGTCACTCTCTCTCTGTTGTTGCAGTGGAGCTGGGTCAGTACCAGTGGGTGGCCGCGCTGGCTGAGAAATACTGCGACTTCGACGTCCTGGTCCAGATGTGTGAGCAGACCGACAACCAGAGCCGCCTGCAGCACTACATGACCAAGTTTGCAGACCAGGTACGCAGAGAACCGGAGAGTTTACTAAGACTGCTGCTCTGTTCGCATGTCAAAGGCACCGGTGCCACATAGTATTAGATATTTACACTACGCACAGAAAGATATTCGACTTTCAGGTGAAATATATGGAAAATGTAAAAAGTGAATGCTACAGTGATATTATATCATGAAAGTAGGACATTTAAGTAGAAGCATGCACTGGTGATTTCTTCATCTTAAACAGTTTATTGAAAGAAAATCTACCAACAGTGGAGGGTAAACCACAACAAAACATTTTCAGTGTCTCAATAAATTGGGACGTGGCCAAAGGACGTCCACTCCTCTCCTTTCTGTGACTCTTCCAGTCTCTGTATCACTGTTCCAACCTCCTGATGACACTCTGTGACCCTCTAAGCTCAGTGAACACCTCCGTCTGAGGACTTCCTGTTTGAAGCCTCCAGTGTTGAGGTGCTGCTGATCAACTGTTAGGTGTCGTCTTGGTCTCATGATGTCAGAATGTGAACAGCAGGATGAGGAGGACTGTTTAAATACCAATTCTAACTGAAGCAGGAAATGTATTGGTGGATTCATGGATCAAACCTGTTGTGAATGTTGCTGTTAAGCTTCTTGTTAGAGAACAGCAGCTGGTGCAGAAAGTACTGAGACACTGAACAGTTGGACATGTGCATTCAAAGGTTTAGAGAAGGTCACATTAAGTTCACCTGGAAAGGTTAGAATGTGGTTAGAATAGGTTCATCCTGACAGCTGAATATCCCTGACTTTTAGTGAGTAGTGTATGTTCTCTACATAAAGAAACGAAGCATTGTGGTGTTAGTGGACTACAAATCATGTCGTCTTTGCAACATGAATAACTCTTCGTACATTTATGGTGACAGACTTCTTTTTCCACCTCCTCACACTCACATCTTAAGTGTAATTCATTGGCCAAAAACAGACCATACGTACCAGTACAGACAGGTAAAGCAGCGTTATTATCGTCATTATATTCAAATTTCAGTGATCAAAGTTAATACAAAGAGCTTGTAAAGTAAATAAAGGGACAAATGCATTGATTGGTGTTTGTATGAAGGAGTCTGTTAACTTTATTCATAGTAACAATTCAAATATGTTGATAAAGGCTTCAACCGTCTGGAAAATGTTGTTTTAGGTTCCTTAACACGTCCTCTTTCACACATTTAGGTGTTTGTTTTAATGCACTTTGACTGTTTTTGTGACACTTTAGCAGCACCTGCAGATGCCAAATGGGTTTGAGCCTGATTTATGGAACATGGTTAAAATTTAGTTTAGTTTAGAGGGTTTTCTAAATGGTGATTACAAAACAAGATATGTTGAATCACATTATCTAATGTATGCAAATTTGTGTGCTTTTGATCAAATATTGCATCATTTGCATATTTTAACATATGATTACATCAAAAAATAATATAAAGGAGTAAACAAAGGAGTTGTGTAAACTTTATTTTTTGCAGTTTAACAGTTTAAATGGACATTGTTTTGGTTTCGGTACCTTGCGTGTTGCCTCTTCAGGTGACACCCTGCAGCCGTTTGTTTGTTCATTTATTCATTTATTTATGAGATTATTGGCTATTTTTCTTCCATAACATGTCGTCTTTCAGACTAGAGGAAATTAACTGTCTAAAATACACATTTAGGTGTTTATTTAACTCCACTTTGTCCATTTGAAGCTTTCTGCTAAACTCAAATCTCCACCTGCAGACACCGAAGTCTGTCTGAAGGTTTTTACAGAGCTGCTTGATCATAAATCATTCAGAGCCTGATTTATAGAACATCTTGTTCCTAAACACACGGCCAAAATAGTCATTTATGCTATTGACAGTATTTTCTCATTTATACAGCGATTATTTAAAAAATGCTGATTTTAATGTCGACAAAATTTAAAAAAAAATTTATTAGATAAGACCTCATTTGCATATTTACACATAGAATTACATAAAACAAAAAGTCCTATAAACTTTATTCTTCACAATTCACAGCTCGTATTGTAATATGGTGATAAAAAGGCTTTGGGAGTCTAGAAGTTTTCGGTTTAACTGCCTTGAAAAAACCTGGAAAGTGCTTGAAAATGCAAAATGTGCATTTCAAGTTTTTTTTTTTTTTTTTTTTTTTTCATCTCAAGTCGACTTCAGACTGACGAGTGAAGTCGCCGTTTTACTTACTTTACTTTACTTCACACGCCGGAGCTGCTCCCCCACCGCTAACTTCCTGTTTGTCCCGCGTGTCACTTCCTGCCGCAGAACTTTGCCGACTTCCTGTTTCGCTGGTACATGGAGAAGGGGAAGAGGGGGAAGCTGCTGTCCCAGCCGGCCACTCAGCACCAGCAGCTCGCCAGCTTCCTGCAGTCCCACCAGCACCTGAGCTGGCTGCACCACATCCACGTCCACGACTACCGCAGCGTACGGCACACACACACACACACACACACACACACACACACACACACACTCACTAACACACACACACGGTTTGTTTCAGCACAAAACCACTTCCCCTGTTAGCCGACCAGAGTGTAAAAACGACTTCCTTTCTGTTTTTCACTTCGTTTCTTTTCTGTTGACTTCCTGTCTTCTGTCTTCCCCCTTTGCTCCCTCAACTCTCTCGCTTCCTTCCTTCCTTCCTTCCTTCCTTCCTTTACACATCCTCCACAACTTACCCAGTAACAAGTATATTTCCTCTTTTATCTTCCTTCCTTCCTTCCACCTTACCTTCCTGTTTCCTCCCTTTTTAAATAGT
>NC_092014.1:2416373-2426373 GCF_042242105.1 Pempheris klunzingeri
AAGTTGACGGTAAAAGCACGAGCTGGTCATCAGTGGAGGCTTGTTACGTACATACAGAGTTTATATTTACAAAATACTCCTGCATCTGTGTTTCTGTGTGTATTTACTCTCTTTATAATCTTTAATTTCATTGCTTTGATGATATTTTTACTGTTTGATCCAGATGGAAACTGAAAATTAAGACTTTTAGCAGCTTTTCCTCTTTTCTTACAAATGGAAAAACTAGTGGAGGCACAGTTGCAGAGTGGTTTTCAGTGCTGAACTCCTCCTCTGACCTGTAGTGATGCTGTCATTTATCTGTTTCCGATCAGAAATCGTGGAGCAGGAGCGCTTCCTGCTGCACCAGGAGACGCTGCCCCGACAGCTGCTGGAGGAGAAGCAGCAGAACCCCGACACCATGCCTCTGCTCAGCGCTCACAACCTCATACAGGTGAGAACACACACACAGGAAGTGGGGCTTGTTGGGTTTGTGGCAGAAAAATCCCTCAAAAGCTGAAACTGTCTGCTGGTCGTCTGCTTATCTGGAGGAGTGGAGGGCAGCACAGATGGGACAGGGCAAAGAAACAGCAAAACTACAGAAAACAAAAGCTAAACTTAGAGCTTCCAAGCCTGAAGTCGGGTCACGAACAGCTGGTACTGATCTCAGACGGTTCCGGTCACATAGAATAAAGTTTCACACACAAACAGCAGCCCCGCTTCATACTCCAAACCTGATTACATGTGCTGGTCTGGATGGTGGGAGAACATGAAGACTGCGAGGTGGACTCAGGTTTTCAGTGGGCGGGTCACATGATCAACAGATCAAAGTCAAAGCACACATTTACTGAAAGATGGAGCAGGAGAAACAGAGTGGTCTCACCCAGGGATACATATTTATATTGAACAGACATTTAGTGTATTTTGCATAATGTGTCTCCTTTTAAAGGTCCCATATTATGCAAAATTCACTTTTTTAATGTCTTTTCAACATAAATATGTGTCTACAGACCCAAAACTCTGAGGAAACACCGTCCTCTCTGTTTCTTCTGCTCCATCTTTCAGCAAATGTGTGTGAAAACACGTCATTTAGATTTGGCTCCCTTTATGATGTCATAAGGGGATCTGTTGATCATGTGACCTCCTCCGGCCCATCAGCAGGCCGACAGTCGCTGCCACTGAAAACCTCCTGAACCGACCTCGCTGTCAGCCAGTTTTTCCTCCCGGTAACAGAAAGAAGATTGTTTCTGTTCTGAAAACAGCTCCATGGTTGACTCCATGTAAACCTGCTCTAGTAGGACCCCAAATACAAGTATGAACTTCAAAATGAGCAGATTATGGGACCTTTTAACACCTTTTAACAAAAATAATCATGTTAACACCCCAGCGGTAAGTTCACTCCAGCGTTTCCTCCTCTCTCCTCCACAGTTGTACATCTGCGATGACAACCGACGAGCCAACGAGTACGACTTCAAAAAGGCTCTGGACCTGCTGGAGTACATCGACGAGGTAACTTCCTGATTTACTGACCGCTGGAGGCTCGACTCGCCGGCCTTCACGGAGGTTTAACGCCAACTTTGTGTGTGTGTGTGTGTTGCAGGAGGACGCTGTGGACATGGACTCGCTGAAATGTGAAATCTTCGGCAGAGCGCTCAAGAGAGACGAGTAAGAGCCTCCTGTCGTGTTTTTGTTCACTAAAGTCATTGAACATTAGCTTAAACTCAATTTTGGTGTCACTGATGGAAGATTTTTACAAACTCTATGTGTGAAATCATTAAAAGCAGCAAACGTTCTTGTTAAATAAAATAAGTTGACATTGAAACGATGACATTTATATAAACGTGTGACTGTTTGATGCTTCGTCCCTCCCAGCTGGTCCTCGGCTGACGGGAGCGACGACCCTCTGGAAGCCGCCAAGGACAGCGTCTTCGTCAAGATCCTCCTCAAACTCATACAGGAAGGTGAGAAACTGAGGGTTTAAGAAGCTGCGATTAGAAAATAAACCAATTAATTTCATCCATAAGTGTAATTAGACGCATTTCTGCAGGTCCTTAAATTCACACCTACTAATTAAAGGCCTTAAAAAGCATTAAATTCTGTTTGGGAAGGTCTTAAAATGTTATTTACTGAATGCTCGAACATAATCAGTAAAGTTTGACTTCAGTTCGGCTTCACTGAACTCGTAACGTCTGTGACTGAGAATCAGAGCTCAGACCACATGGTATAAAATCACGTCCTCGCTACTTTATACAAGTTATGGAAAAAACAGAAACTGTTATGCATCCAGAGTGCAACGTAAATGTGAAAGTTTACCTTGATAATACTGGAAATAATCATAAAAGTCTTTAACTTTGCTCAGTATTTTCCCCAAATATATCAAATAAATGAATAACAATGTGTTTTGCAGGAGTTCCTCTGCAGACGTACCTTCCTGACGTCAAAGAGCTGCTGGATCTGGACGAGCTGAGCGCTTTGAAATCAAAACCTTATTTTGAATTTGTCCTTCGAGCCAATTATGAACATTATCTCCAGGCCCAGATGTGACGGCTGACGCCTGCTGCTGCACGTCAGCTTTCCTCTGCATCCCGATCGTTTTCAAGATGACTTGTGTTCTTTTCTAAATAAATGTGTTATTTCTGTACCCAGATGGCAATTTATTTATTTTTTTTAAATATAAAAACATGCAGCCAGTTTAGTGTCGTTTTACGGAGACGACAAGAAAACGATCTGACGTTTCTGTTTTTAAACAAAAATAGTGACAAATTGTGCAAATTTAGATTGTGAATATAAAAAAAACAGGTTGAATAGTTGTGGGAATTAAATCATTATTTATCCACAGAGACTGCAGTGGTCATTAAAAGTGGAACCCTCATGTAATATTAGTCGTGTTGAGCTGTTTAGACTGTTCTTGTTTGAGTTAAACGCAGCTGAAGGTTTGTACATTTTGCCAAAACACCAAATTTTGCAGTCGGGGTTGAATAATTTTAGATGCAACTGTAAAAAAACAGCAGGTAAATACTAATATTTTATGTTTTATGTTTGTAATGAACTCAAATCACTTTGTTAGAGACCTGGTTGTCCCAGAAAAACCTTGATAAATCTACTTCAGTCCTGTAAAACGGTGAAAGACGAAGACCTCCAAAGTCACGTGAGCTCTTTTTATAACGTCTCTCTGCAGGAATGTGGTCTGAATTCTGTTTAAACGACTTTTCTCCTGATAGCAGATCCATCAGACCTCGAGTGCGTCAGAAACCCGAGCCTGCAGACTCCAGAAGCCGGCCTGCATTCGTCAGGACTTCCTCCTGTTGGGTGACGAAGGGCAGATGTTGGTTATAAATAGATTTCTTGGCTGACTGACTGACCGCCGCCCTGACGGGGATCCTCCGTGATGATCCACTTTCACAGCTACAGATGGCTTTCGGGATCCAGCTCACTTAAAAACAAGTGAAAGTAGGTTAGATTAGGGACGTCGGCTCCGCAGAGCTGCTCTGTTGTGCTTTTGAAAATGACGGCTAAACCTTTTAAAAGCTGGAAAACTAACACAACTGAGTCGTATCTAATCGGCAGAGCAGATAAAAAGCACTCCAGTGTGAAGATACCAAATGTGTCTGGCTGAGTTTTGAGAAAATTACGTGCAGAAATGTTTAATTTAGTGGATTTGTTGGATAACAGATGTGTGGTTTAGTAAATGATGGAGTCATAGGTTGGCGTTTTCTCAGCTTCAAGGAGGGGAATGGGAGGAATGAGTGGAATCAAAGGGTTAAATAATTAAAGCTGAAGCACAGATCTGATATCAGAGAGCAGTAATCAGAGTCTGGTGCTATCAGCCTGTCATGAATCAACCCAAACGGCCTCTTGTTAAACAGTTTGGTGCTAAAATGTTTCAGTAGTGGGAAAATACAGGTGTTTTCATTATATGTGACTTTGTACTGCTACATTTTATAGTTTATAATCATATTTTTAGATCAGGAGCTCAACAAAAACATGTGATCAGTATATAAAGTATATAGATGTAACTACCCCAGAAGTATTTATTAGCTACACCTCAACCAGCCATAACATTAAAGTGCTTACATGTTAAAGGGTAACGCCGGTATTTTTAAACCTCTGCCCTTTTTTGCACACATTTTGGGTTCAAACTAATTGGAGAGTATCAAAAGTTTTGAAATTGGTCCAGTGGATTGCCTCAACGTGATCCTTTGGGGCAACTGCACCTGATCACAGTAGGTCGACTCTCTGCACACACACCAGACTCCATTGAGAAAAACAGTGATTTTACCTCACAAGACGCAGGAGTTGCCAGTCTAGTGCTGTCTCAATTGGTTTGTTTGTCTGTGTTATTGTGTCACTTTGGTGTTTTTAAAGCATTAGTTTGCATCCGCCACAATATTTGTTAAACACACAATAACACAAACAAACTAGCTCATTGAGGCAGCGGTAGGACCAGCAACTCCATCGTCCTGCATGGTAAAATCATTGTTTTTCTCAATGGAGTCTGGTGGTCTGGTGTAGCATCTTCCATTCTTTCCAGAGGAATCTATGAAACAACAATGATTACAATGTTTTTCCTGGATGAAATAATCACGTTGATGAGAGGGAAGACAGTTTTTTGTCACCAAATGTTGTTGAAGTTGTATCATCTTCCCCTTTTTAGGCTCCTGTCATAGTTTCAGGTCATTTAAAACTGATTTGCAGCCTCGTGAATCCAGACGCCTCGTCTGAGCTCAGTTAACAGCTGGATAAACACAGCCGGGTGTGCTGGCTCAGTCTTTGTCTCTCAGAGGAATCCCGTCTCAGGCTGCAGCTGTCCGGCGGGTTGGAGGTCCTGACCCTGTTGTTCTAGAAACTAAAGGCGTGAACCGAGCCACAAAACCTCCTGACAAACCTGGAGAAAACTAGTGAAGCCAAGAGGGTTTCTAACTTTAACAATATCAATCAGATGTGTTTAAATCAAAGTTTATTCACAGAGTCAACGTGAGTCTGATTGGCTGGAAACAGAAGCTCTGCTGCTGCTTTTAATAGTAAATACCATTAATAATCACTCTAAATGTTTATTCAGCTCCTCTCACTGCTTACACTTCAGCTAGCTGAAGATTTTACAGCCCAGGATTATTATTTTTTGGTGCCTTTTAGTTCAGATAATGCAGATTTAACTTCTGTTTAACCAAACAGAAATGATAAAAAATGTGTCTGAGGGATGAAAAAACTTTTCAGTTTCAGGTTATTGTCCATTTAAACCTTTACATCGAGCACCAGAATGGAAATAATTAGACCTAGATGTGTTATAGGTGACATTTTTCATGATTCAAGGATGCAGGAGGACAAATATAAAGAAAATATAATATATATAATATACAAATATATGGAAATAGATCAAAAAAATAAATAAATGAATGTATATATAAAGATAAATATGCAGAGCAAATACACTTTAAAGTTTTGAATGAGTGTGTGTGTTTGCTGTAGACTCTGTGTGTGTGTGTGTGTGTGTGTGTGTGTGTGTGTGTGTGTGTCTCGCCCTCGCTCCATACACGGGCTCGAGCGCTCCGCGGCGTCTCCATTTATGGCCCGCCAGGCACGCGGGCCTCTGCGTGCATGCATGCGGCCGCCGTCCGACCAAATATGGACGAAGGGCCGGTTGAATTCCTGCCGAATAGTCGGACATTCCTCGCGGCTTCTGGGGAGCAGGAAAAACACAGACCCCGCCGGGAGGCATGGAGGAGACGGCGTATATAAGGACCCCGGTGGTCGGTGCACCGTCACCCCCTCAGCTGGAGCCAGCAGCGGGTGAAGTCCCCCCACTGACAGCCGGAGACAAGCAGAGGTAAGCGGCTTGGAGGAGCAAGGGAGCCCGACCGCCCAGCCCCACCCCGGGCGGTCGGGGTGGATGGAGGGAGCTAGAATTAGCTGTTAAATGAACGGAGTTTGGCGTGCTGTCAGTCCTAAGTGGTTGGAAAGTGATGGAGAGTGATCCGGACTGAGTGGTTAACTGACCGGGGGCTGGCAGCCAGCCGTGGCCGGGCTTCTGGTCACCATCAGCGGGTAAAAGATTTTAATGTGACAGTTAACGGGAAGAGGTCCTGCTGCATTCAGGCGCTGTCGGAAATTGTACACTCAGGAGATAAAGGCGGATTTTAAGCACTGAAATGTAATGTTTAGAGTACTGTGCAGTACTTCAGCCTTTTGCTAAATGTCCCTGAGTTTCAAGAGAAGCACTATATAAATAAATGTATTATTATTATTATTATTAATAAACACCAAACTTTATGTTTACAAGACCTTTTTTAATGTATATTTTAACCTTCTGTAAATTGTCTTTGAGTTTCAAGAAACTTGCTCTATAGGTAAAATGTATTATTGATATTATCATTATTACAAATATACAGATGTTTTTTGTTTTTTTTACATAGAAATGTAAAGTTTACAGTACAGGACAGTCTCTTTTTTTGTAAAGTGTCTTTGAGTTTCCTCTGTATAATTAATATTATTACAGATGCAGTGGAGGCTATGACATCATATTGCACGTCCTTTTTACATAATATATATCCGAAATAATCAAGTTGGTGTTTTTAGTGCAGTAGGACACAAATAACGCTGCATCTCTTCTAATGAAGCTTTTCGTTTTGAGCAAAATATGGTTCAGTTTTTCAAGTATTACAACAAAAGTGTTGAATAATGCAAACTAAAGGTAGCCTACAATTAATGTATCGACATAACCATAACCATAACCATAACCATAACCATAGCCATTGACTTGGGTATTTACTCCTATTTTTAAAGTTATGAAAGAAGATAATATCAACAAATAGTCCTTTAGAAAATAGACATTTGTGAATAACAACTATTCATAAATAAAACATTTAGTTTGACAAACCCCAGGAAGAGGGAATTACACTGAGCTGGTTTTTGTGGTTGTGGTCCAGATGTAGGAGTTTAAGAGGAGCACTTGAAGGCATCATTACAGTAAATGAGGGAGTAATGGTGTCTCTGTCTGCTTCTTAATGAAAACATGTCATAACAGTGCGCTCAGCTGATGAACTGTGGTTTAAAGATGAACAGGAGGGCTCAGAGAGCGTGTTTAACAGGACTGGTTAGATCATCTGTGCAGTTTAAACAGAAGAGGGAACAACTATAATGTAGATCATGAAGAAAAAAGTAGTCAAATGATAATTATTTATTCCCAAAACAGTAAGATAACATCACAAATAGCAGAAGAAATTGACATAAAAATCCAGTGAAATCGGAGGTTTGTTTTAGTTTTATTTAGCTTTAATTTACTGTGCAGAGTCAACAAGCTTACCGTGACCTCACTGGCTGGTTATATTTAACATGGCCACAACATGTCATGACATTTTTACACTCAGTTTATTGATACGATTGGTTTTACACAATATATATTATCTCTGGAGTCCAAAAAGTAATACAGATTTGTTGGATATAAACTTTGATGTGTGACTCCTTAATCCTGGTGGTGCTCATGCCCTCTGTGACGCTCGACGGTGTCCTGAAAAAGCTTTTCCTCTCTGCAGCATTTCTTCCTCTTTCAAAGAATCAGATAATCAGTCAGTAAAACTTTATTTACATCGCGCCAGTTCATCACAAATGTTATCTCGAGAGCCTTTTGATGTACAGCAGATGAAGCCCAAACCCTTTAATGAGATTCTAGAACTCTCAAGTCGAGGGTTCTAGAATCATCACACACAAGAGCAACAGCCTTGGCGACCATGGCGACCATGGCGACGGAACTCCCCTTTAACAGGAAGAACCCTCAGACACCAAAACTGACTTTTGCTCCTCCTCCAGAAGCCGCAGACATGTGTGACGACGACGAGACCACCGCCCTCGTGTGCGACAACGGCTCCGGCCTGGTGAAGGCTGGCTTCGCCGGGGACGACGCCCCCAGGGCCGTGTTCCCCTCCATCGTGGGCCGCCCCCGCCACCAGGTAACCGTCACCGAAAAAACTCAGCAACTTCCCCGCTTTTTGTGGATGTTTTGAGGATTTTTACCGCCATGCACATTCACACTCCTCATGGTGACTTTAATGACCTTATGACCTTTTGTCTTCGCCACCATCAGGCCAAAACATGTTTAATATTCTGTTGCTTAACCCTTTAATGCCTGAACCATGAAATAATTGCCAGAAAATTACAAAAAAGAATGTAATTGAACCGTCTGACAAAAAGAAAATTGTTTTAAGTCAATAATTTGTATAAGTTTTGCTACATCCGGCATTTTTGTGTAATTTATTGCTCACAGTTTGTTTGTCTTAAACAAACAAAAACAGATCAAAAGAAATATCACACGGATGATGCAGAGGTCTCAAACACTTGGCGTTAAGGGGTTAACAGAGTTAGATAAATAGTTTTACTGCATTTTAAATCACACAGTATCATTTTATAGCAAAAACAAAACAGCCAGCATTGAGTAAAATTTCTTTATTTTGCTTTTTGTGTTTGTATTTTTTTACAGTCATGAAGAACACGTCTGTTTTTTGCACCAGGAATCTGAACTCTATGTTCTGTTTGTCATTTCAGCTCTTATTGATTAAATACATCATTTGAGGGAGCAAACATTACTGAGAACACACGGTGCAGAAAATAGATAAACGAGTAAAAATAAACACGTTTAAAAGAGAGGAGATATAGTTAATAATGACGGTGGATTAAAAGGACGTGGAGGCAACATTCAGGAGATTTTCAACCATGAATTTATTCCAAATGAACACATTAAAAGCTCCCATGAGGAGAATCGATTTTACCAAACTACCTTTTAATCTACAGACTCATGAGATGCTCTTTCTACATTATTAACAAATGTTTCATATCTTGCTTTAAAATGACATTTTAGGTGCTTTAAACTTAAAATTTTGGACCAAAGCTCATAAATGTGTTCAAATATTTTTCCTATTTTGAAATAATGCCCCCTCCCCCCTCAGGGTGTGATGGTCGGCATGGGTCAGAAGGACTCCTACGTGGGTGACGAGGCCCAGAGCAAGAGGGGCATCCTGACCCTGAAGTACCCCATCGAGCACGGCATCATCACCAACTGGGACGACATGGAGAAGATCTGGCACCACACCTTCTACAACGAGCTTCGCGTGGCCCCCGAGGAGCACCCCACCCTGCTGACGGAGGCCCCGCTCAACCCCAAAGCCAACAGGGAGAAGATGACGCAGATCATGTTCGAGACCTTCAACGTCCCCGCCATGTACGTGGCCATCCAGGCCGTGCTGTCGCTGTACGCCTCCGGCCGAACCACCGGTGAGTCACCACGTCCTCACCATCACATCTAACATCTGTGGTTGTGATAAGACCGTTCAATCAATCAATCAATACTCACAGTGAAATGTTCCATTCATATAGAAGTCCAGAATTAATGTTGAAGTGGATTCAGAGGATTTATTTTGCATTCATCTGATGTCGTACTTTAGTTTTAGTTTAGTTTAATCCACTAGAGTTCACTAACTGTAACTGTCTATCAATTACATTTACAGGACGATTAATCAATTAACTGTTAAATAATTCGTAAACTATTTTCATAACTGATTAATCGGTTTTAGTCGTTCTCTGATTCCGGCTTAATAAATGAGGATATTTTCTGTGACAGTAAACTGGATTTCTTTGGGTTGTTGGCAAAGTAATCAATGAAGTGAGGAAATAATCGACAGATTAATCAACAATGAAATTGATCACTAGTTGCAGCCTTAAATATAAAACAGAGAAAAAAAAAGACATTTTACAAAATAAAGTTTCCTTGTTTTACTCTACAAATGATGGTAAATGATAATTGATCATCAATGTTAGACCTTCACTTGATTACCAATGTTATTAGCTAACTATAGAGCGTTTAATGGATTAGTAGATCAATACATATTATAAGGACCAGTTATGGTGAAGTTCTTTAAGTTTCTCTAATGTCAGGAGTCTTTTATCTATTTTATGCACATAAACTGAATATTTGGGGGTTTGGGACTGTTGGTCGGGCATCTGAGGCTCATTCATCAATGAATTTATCAATAAATTA
>NC_092014.1:2431373-2573873 GCF_042242105.1 Pempheris klunzingeri
AGTACTTCAAATTCTGTTTTTGGTGTTTCTTTAGTTCAGCATTTTATTTTGAAACGTGGAGCCGGAAGCAGTTTGTTACATTTTAGCTAGCTTAGCACTTAGCTTCCTCCGCTCAGTCAGTCTCAGAGGAGCGGAGCGATGCTAGGCGCCTGACCGCGGGACTGAAGGCACAGCCCGGCTCCAAAATCAGACCGCACCCCTCCGGAGTCCGGTCTGGGTGAGTACCCTTTTATCTGACATTAAAATCCAGCCGTTAAACCCGTTTTTCTTTTCCGCCCTCGCCGTGTTCACTGACGGGGCTTGGAGCGGGCAGGTGACGGTAACGGCTGTGGATAAATGGCTGTTGCCTGTTTTCACTCGACTGCTGTCATTTAAAAACTCATATTTACACTCTTAATGTCATTTTCTTCACCTTTAAAACACACACGTTTGTTTTATGGAGCTCCTCTGTGTGTTTTTAGGCTTTAATTATTTTAAAAAATACGATATTTTGGGGGGGTATAACCGATGAAATTAAACCCTTCAAAATAAGACGCATATCTGTTTCAGTTACATTAAAAAAAAATCACCAATAAATCAGAAATAATTATCTGTTTGACACCAAATTAATGTCAAATATTGCCCCGATTTCGTCCTTGGATCAGATGTAGGCCAGCTGAGATAAATGAATATTTAATGTAGTTTATTTTCACTAAAGATAACAGGTTTTTATATAATAAAATAAAGGGGAATGTGTGTGTGTGTGTAGGCGGGAGGACTCCTGGCAGAAATAGATGGTGTGTTATCGGTCGTGTATCGATACCAGCTGTAGTACAGTGAGTTGTGAGACTATAATAAGCCTCAATCCTCCTCTGCCCCCAGTATAATCTGCTGTGGAGGGGGTGGGCGGGGCTTACAGGTAGACCACACCTGACAGAGCTACGTCACCAAGGGCTGCAGGTAGATCCCGTCAGAAACCTACACTTCATTAGCCTGGTAGGTTTTTCTCAGCAGAGCTGGAGGGTAGCTAACTACATTTACTTGAGTACACATTTGAGGTACTTCTACTTCATCTCAGAGGTACATGTTGTACTTTTTACTGCACTACATTTATCTGATAGTGTTTGTCGCTGTATAGACGGAGGTTTTTGCACCTGAAAGATATGAAAAGGCTGTAAATTGTGCAGAAATATAACATAATATTATATATTCACAATATGATCATATTGTGTATTGATAAAATATTTAAAAAATTAAATAAAACGCTGCCTAGTTTCTACGTTCCTGCTCCGGAAAGTAAGTCCAGGATTTGTTGTTCTTATTTTTCACAAATTTCTAATGTAGGATTGTTTCATAAATTGATAAGTAGATTAAAAACGGGTTAATTGATCGCACGCTTCTCAAACTTCTTTATGCAATAAGATTCAACTATGGCTGCCAGTAACTAATATTTTCATTTCTGATTAATCAACGAGCTTCTCGACGAGGGAAAATGCCAATAATTAGATTTTTCATAGAAACTAACATGATTTGATGTGATACTGTCCTTTTGTCTGATCAGGTATTGAATTTTATATTGCACATGAAGAATAAATAAAGTGATTATCAAAATAGTTGCAGATTTGTACCTACAAGATCTTCTATCATTGGATCAATCGACACTACAGTGTTCGTTACGTCACTGATGAAGGTTTTTGCAGACAAAACATACAAGAAGCTTCTAAAATTAGCAGAAATATAAAGTAACATTATATGTATAACAATGAATATTGAACTATTGGCGAGTATAAAACACGCTGCCTAGTTTTTACGTTCCTGCGCAGGAATTAAAAGTAAAATAAAAACAGATTAATTCATCACATGCTGCCCAGTTTTTATGTAACTTCCAACCATGGCTGGGAATAACAGTAATTCTCATTTCTGATCAATCTGCAGATGATTTTCTGGAGTAGTTGATTGATTTGTCTATCAATAAATTGTCAGGTTAGTGGAAGAATGCTGATAATTATGATTTCTCAGAATCCAACATGACTTAATCTGATACCGTCTTTTTGTCAAAACGTCAAAGTTATTGAATTTATCATCACACATGACAAAGAAAATCGCACCAAATTACCATATTTACCATACAGCACCTGAACACAGACAACAACCTCTGTTTTTATTATTAATTAGTTTTTTTAATTCAAAGCAAAGAACATTTGGTATTTTTTTGCATAAAAATGAATGAATGAGTAAATGAAAATACCAATCGGATTAATCGACAAATTTCTTTCTGCTCTAGTTTCAAGCAGCGTTACTTTATTTATATGTATATATATATATATATACACAGTATATTGTATTTGTATCACAGGAAGACTTTAAAGCCTTTAGGTCTTTATTTCTTTGCCTCCCTTCGTCCTCCCAGAGTTTTACGTCCTGTCGTAAAGACGGTTTAGATCTGATGAACGTGCGTCCATTTGTCCTTCTCTTACCTCGTGATGATAAGCAGGCGACGTCGCTCATCTCGTCTTATGGGACAATCCTGCTGAGTGCTGCTGTTTTTATTATTTTATTTCCCCTCCAGTGTTTCCAGAGCCAGACACGAGCAGTGACCAGGAAACCATGGTGACCAAGAAGATCCGGACGGAGTACATGAAGAAGTTCAGGGATCCCAAATGGGAGACGTTTTCCAAGTGTTACGAGGACTCTGTGAAGTACCGGCTGACCCGGCGGGTGATGGAGCATACCCACAAGCCCTGGTTCTGGGACGGCTGGGACAGCGGCTCCGACTCCAGCGGCTGGTCCACGCCGAGGCCGACCAGGAACAAAGTCGTCCCCCTGTCCCTCCCGCCGCCGCCGGCGTGCTCGGAGGGGAAACAGAGGCCGTGCAGCCCCGGGCAGAAACCGCCTTCTGAGGACGGAGAGGCTGAGGTGGGAGCTGGAGACGCTGCACCGACCGCAGGTTAGAGGGCTGTTTGTAATCATTTATTAGTCGATTAAGTGATTAGTCGATCGGCAGAAAATGAATGTGAGGATTTTCTCTTTTTCTCTATTGAAACCTGAATAAATCTGTCACTGTGTTTAGATTCAGTGAAAATACAGAAGTCATTGTGAAAAAGGCTCAGAATAAAACATGAATATTCTTCACGAAGACATTAGAGACTAATGTCTTCGTGAAGAATATTCATGTTTTATTCTTTTATTTAAAGTATTTTAACTTTTTCCTTCATGTGCTGGTTTACGTCTCTTTGTCAGAAGGATAAGAACCGACTGCAAGGTGTCGTTAACCTCTAAAATGATCTGTAAAACACAATCCTAGAAGAACCCGTTCCAGATCAATGAGGGTAATCTCACCTGGGTCTGTGTTTGATGTGAGGAAACAGAGATGGTCTGTGCTGCAGTTGAAGGGGTTGTGATAATGTGTTTGTGGTTTCCTGTCCCACGTCCAGGAATATTTTTAGGATAATCCAACAGACCCAGGAGAGGAGTTTCTTTGTGCTTCCTCTGACAGTATGAGGGCCAGAGGCTGGTTTACCTCTGAGGACGCTGAAGCTAAAAATATTTGGACTGAAGGTTCGGCGCTCAGACGGGACTCGTTTCTCCAGTTCAGACTTTGAGCTCAGATAGAAAACATGCGGCTGAAATCTGAATATTAATAAGGATAATTAATATTCAGTTTTCAGCCACCACTGACAGTAGACTGATATTACTGCAGAAATTACAATCTTTAATCTAAAAAATGTGTTTTTTTTCTTCTCGAGCCCACTAGTTGTGTTGTTTTTCAGATTAGGTGAAGTTCAAGGGGCTTCGACCTGGACTGAACTAATTTAATTTTAATTTAACAAGTCTGGTTATAATCAAATCATCAGCATGCACTCAGAGGCTCCAGCTGCAGCCAACAAACAGAATTCAATGAGAAAATGTTTTTTAAGTAAATCTTTTCCTCTGTGATTCTAACCTTCGCTGTTTTCCGTGTCTCAGTTATAGAAAATGGTGTGAATGAAGCCAGCGGCGGTTTGGCGGCAGCGGCGGCTCAGACCACCAGCGGACCCACAGACGACACGGCGACAGACAACGGTCCAGCCGACACGGCGTCCTCTGACGGGGAGCAGGTAAACCCGGCGCCGAAGCGATGTCACCGGCGCCGCACCCCTCGGTCTGAGCCCAGACACCGAGACAGCTCGCACGACGGCAAACCGGCCGTCGTCCGCAAACCGCCGAGAGCCAAGAGCCAACCAGCGATCAGCACCAAGGAGAACGGGAGACCGTCCAGCCGACTGGACTGGACGGAGAGGACGGAGGTCAGGAGGACGCTGAATGATGTGAGTGTTTGTCTCACTGAGGACGCTTTTAAATACACAGCTTTATTAGGCAAGAACAGCAGGATGAGTTATAACTGTAACCTATCTGTACCTATCCTCTAAATGACTGGGAGGTCCAAAAAGTTTGGGAATTGTTCCAGTAGATCAACTCAGCCGGCAGCCGCAAACAAATTCCAATGGCTGCAACATGATCCTTTGGGACAACTGCACCTGATCACAGTAGGTCCACTAAAAGAGCTTGTTTGATCCACTGACAGGCTCAGAGTGTTATTCTAAGTGTGTGACAGCATCATGGAAAGGATCCCTACAGAGAGAGACCTGGAAGATCCTTTTGGTTTAACCACAAACAGGGATTTTATCTTGCAGAACACAGGAGTGGCTGGTCTACCACTTCCTCGATCAGTTAGTTTGTTTGTGTTATTGTTTTACACAGATAAACAAAATAAACCTTTAAACCAGATGTTTTAAAGAGTTAGTTTGGATCCAAAGTAACTATTTAAAACGCCAAAGTCCCAGCAACTACACAAGTAGCATTCATGTTCTGCGAGGCAAAATCCCTGTTTTAGTGAATGTAGTCTGGTGTGTGTGCTGTTTGTGGTTAAACCAAAAGGATCTTCCAGGTCTCTCTCTGTAGGGATCCTTTCCATGATGCTGTCACACACTTAGAATAACACTCTGAGCCTGTCAGTGGATCAAACAAGCTCTTTTAGTGGACCTACTGTGATCAGGTGCAGTTGTCCCAAAGGATCACGATGTAGCCCATTTTGTAGCTGCTGACCGAGGTAAATAAAACATACTGTACATCACTGCCGACCATTTTCCAATAAATAGTGAATAATGTCATTTAAAAAGAGGAACGACTGAAGAGTGTATTAGTTTAAAATGTAGAGGAGGAAGAGTAGAGGAGTCTGTCGGAGCAGCTCGACTTCGATCTCAGGACACCAGAGAAGAGAAGCCGTGTCACCAAACACTCTGCAAACATTAATAATAAAGTGCCGGTGTGCTTTTCGGAAACGACTCCTCTCTGGTTTCTCCTCTCAGAGCAGCACGTCCGACGCCTGCGTCCAGACCCGGCGAGAGTCCGACAAGCGGAGCTCCAACCTGGACCGGCGGCGGGCTCGGTCAGCTGACCTGGACAAGATGAGGCGGTCGCAGCTGACGGTGGTGGAGGACCGCTGGATGACGGAGTACATGCGCTGCTTCTCGGCCCGGCTGAGGTAGAGACGGGGTCCAACCCCCCGCCCTCCCCGACCCCGTTTTTGGGAGAGTAGACACCAGACGAACGGGGGTCGTTAGGTCCGTTCAGCTGAAACAACAAGACAAACGGAGAACCGCGGAGACTCGTTACAGCTCGCTTTGTCTTCTTATTGGACCGCAGAGTAACATAAAGTCAAGAAGTGAGCTCAAAATAAGTTAACTTCACTATTACACAACAAAACAAGTCATCAGATATACATCTAATTTCACCACCAACACCCTTCGACAACTCACATTTTATTCCCCTCAGTTCGGTTTGTTGAATGGCTCTAAATACTACAGTACCCATAAGCCTCAGCGGCTCTGCCTATGGAAACTGACTAGCTTACTCAGAACTACAGCCTGATCGAGACTGGATTTGTTTTAGGCCGATATTATTATTTAAAAGTTGTTTTTTAATCTGATAGTGATACATTGACTATAATTCATTTATTTTTTATATATATAAACACATAACAAACATGCTTGATAAGGATCTAATAGTGTTTTTACATAATTGTGACCAAGATAGAGTATGAAGTACTAAAATCTGAATACTGAATATCAGTCAATATTAATGATAATAACAATAACTTTGTTTACATAGTACCTTTAAAAACAGAGACAAAAGCAGAATCCTCAGAAGGAAAAATAAGAACAGTGAAGACAAAAGTAAGTTAAAAGATAAGTTTAAACCAAGATGCAGAAAACACGGTAGAGAAAAGACAGAAGCGTGATGAGAGAAAAGGAGGTAAATGAGATGAAAGACATTTAAAAAATGAACATATAAATACAAATAAATGACTATTAAAGCGAGTCTAAAACAAAAAGGTCACATGTGGGTCAACACGTCAGTAACAGACCCAGACAGGATCGATTCTGAGCCGAAGCAGAGAAGGCAGGACCACCGTAAGAGAAGTTATCCCAGTTATTCGCTGCCATCTATGCACACACAAAATAAAAGAAGGGACTTTTAGTTTTAAAACCGCGGTGACCTGATTTAACTCGTCCCACTTCTTCACTCTGTGGTACATTTTGCCCTTTATGATGAAGTAATGAGATTATAGGAGCAGCGTTGTCTTGTTGCTTCAGCGTCCTCTGAGAGTGAATCGCTGCCGTCGAGGAAAAGAAAAACACGTTTAAAGGACTGTTTCACTCTGAATTTGACTTTATGAACATCATTTTAACACTGCTGGGTGTTTAAAGCCCTCCGCACCCTTTAAACACGTTTTAACTTTTAAGTTATGTTAAGTTATGTGTGTCACACCGAGAGAAAAAACTAATCTGAGATTTGGGGATTTTAGATTTTTTTAAATTCAAATGTATTCTCATATTTTCTTTAAATATTATGATTATATATAATATATAAATATATATTATATAATTCTCATAAAATTCCAAATTTATTCTCATAGAATTATGACGTTATGTCTCATAACATAATGACTTTTTAATCCAACTGTCATGACTTTATTCTCATAAAATTACAACTTTATTTTCACAAAATTACCACTTTATTCTCACAAAATTACCACTTTATTCTCATAAAATTACCACTTTATTCTCATAAAATTACGGCTTTATTCTCATAAAATTGCCACTTTATTCTCATAAAATTACGGCTTTATTCTCATAAAATTACGGCTTTATTCTCATAAAATTACAACTTTATTCTCATGAAATTATGGATTTATTCTAACAAAACTACAACTTTATTCTCACAAAACTACAACTTTATTCTCACAAAATTACAACTTTATTCTCATAAAATTACCACTTTATTCTCACAAAATTACAACTTTATTCTCATAAAATTACCACTTTATTCTCACAAAATTACCACTTTATTCTCATAAAATTACGGCTTTATTCTCATAAAATTGCCACTTTATTCTCATAAAATTGCCACTTTATTCTCATACAATTACAACTTTATTCTCATAAAATTACGGCTTTATTCTCATAAAATTACAACTTTATTCTCACAAAATTACAACTTAATTCTCACAAAATTACAACTTTATTCTCATAAAATTACAACGTTATTCTTGAAATCTCAGGTGATTTTTTTTCCTCTTGCTGTGGTCGTGAATAAAACAAGGGTCTAAAATCACTATTAAATGACAACAGTCAGTAATTTTCCGACAGCAGCGATCCAGTTTCTGCTGCGACGGACTGAAACGTGTTTTTTCTGTTACTGTAGAAGCTGTTTCCAGTTTCATAATGAACAAACGTCAGAGAGAATCGAGTCTTTCTAAGCGTTTATATGTATATAAAAAAAAAAAGATCACTATTTGAATGTATTTATTTTCTGAGCATGAAGGTCAAACACGCTGCTGTGTTTTATTTTAGCTGTCGAGCTTCTCTCAGACACATTTTAGTCGTTTTCAGTTCTCTTTTCACAAAGGCAGCTGCTGTGTGAGCGTCTGATTCAAAGGCAGCAGGAAGGACCAAACTGGACTATTTTTGATATTAGAGAAGTTTGAATCTACAAACTCAAGTTTAGATTAAAATAAGCTACATAGAAACACAGGATTTATCAAATAAAGTTAGTATTTATGGTATTTTTCGGAGTGGAAACTATATTTAAACTGTGCTACCTTCACAATGATCTCAGAGTTTAGGTTGTTGTTCTTCAGGTTTTGGCACATTGAGAGGCAGCTTCTGGTTTACACTGATTTTAATGAGAAATATTCTCTAAAACTAAACAACTGCAGCGCTTAATGCAACATTTACTTCTTAGTGCACTAGTAGGACCAATGAATCCAAACAGAGGATATAAAAGGAGGATTCTCAAGATTAAATAAAATGAAACTCTATAATATTGTTAATTTCTGCTGCTTGAGGCGGCTGAAGTTTAAATCCAGATCCATAAAAACTTTATTAACACAAAACGTGCACTATTAAAAGCATGAAATGTAATGTATTTAATGAGCGTGATGATTATTAAGACTGAAGTAATCAATTAAGGAATTCATTTGCCTGTTGAAAACTATATAATTTATAAATAAATTATATATATATATATATATATATATATATATATATATATATATATATATAATTAGGTTTAAATGGAGTTATATCAATAATTTCACCAGTTTACATTGTGAATTTTTGGGAAATTACAGACTAGAAAAATAAAGTTTTATCATATTTTCCTGCCTGAAACGCTTTAGATGAGTTTCATATTCAAAAAGAGAATGTTTACAACTAATTTAGTATACATTTTAACAGACTTGAACACAATTTAGATTTTGTTTCGATCAAATTAAACTGGTGGAAAAAAATAATAAACAGAAATTATAAAATTTGCATAGAAATAAGAGGAGAAGAACTTTGTAATTTGTACGACAGTAAATAAATACATTAATATTCAAATGGCACTTAATCAATAATAACTCCAAATTACATTCACTTCTTTAAAGAAAATAAATTATTGGTGAATTACAAAAATATTAAAACACGTTTTTCCTGCTAGAAAACCCTGAAACACATTTCAAACAGGGAGGAATGTTTACGACCAATAAAACGTGATTTTAAAATAGATATTTTAACAGATTTTAGCGTCTTGCTGATTTTTCCGGCAGCTCCTGTTTAACGACGGAAAGTAGAATTTTAAACTCGTCCGTTTTACAGCAAAGAAAAGTTGTGATCTCGTGTTTCGCTTGTTTTTTTTTTTTTCTGTCGACTGTTTGACGTAACTTAAGATTGTAAATACGTGGCGATGTCGCCGCCGCGCACCGTGACTGAAACTGAGGGCTAATGTTCACAATGTACTTTATTTATTCTTGCTATTATTATTATTATTATTATTATTATTATTACGTGTGATTTGTGAGTTTACCTTTAAAACCGAATGCATAGAAATTCACTGAGAATGTTGATTTTTGACACACCGGCCGAACCTCGTCGCTCTGAATGTGCAAAACTATTTATTCACTTTTAATTATTTATTATTAGCGTTATTTTAAAAAAGAAATCGTCTAGAAACGACTCGTTTTCATCCGTGGATCATTTCGTCGTACAGCGTAGAGACGATATCATAACGTGAGCATCGTGAATAAATCCAATACCGATGTTTTTAAGTGAGACACAAGATGATAATAATACAAATACTTAAATAAAAAGGTTTGTTTTGTTTCACTCAAAACATTTTTTTAACAAATTAAAAGCTCAACCCAAAAGGAACTCATTCTTTTACTCACTTTATGTGAACAAAAATGAAAAGTTTGCCTCTGAACTCACTTTTTTAAAAATTGTTTTGTTGTTTTTTTGCTTTTATTTTAACCTTCAGAAGTATTTAATGTCTTCAGCTGCGTCTTTTTTTGAGTCTTCAGACGTTGATTTCGTGACTCGAAGCTCACAGAGACGACGTTAAACCGCCTGCAGACGAAGTCAGAGCTGCAAAACAGAGAATTGTTTTTATTTATCATTTTAAACCCCCTAAAAATCCAGTTTTTAACGTTATTAAAATCACCACTGAGTCTGACTGTGCGACACCTTTATTCTACTTCAGTCTCCAGCCCTTCAGTCATTGATGCTGCACTTCACTGAATATTTAGTTTCTATGGCTGCATCATTTCATCTAATGACAATATTCTACATACAATCATTTCACACACACATATTTGGCATCTAACTAACTTTGAGGTCCTGTGACAGCTTTACCAACGCAGTAATGGAATAAAACTATTCAAAGAATTATGTCAGATTACGTCAGATTTGTAAGATTCTCAGGCGTCGTCTTACAAAACAAAATGAAAAAAAGTTTGTATGTTTCTTAAAAAGTGCGACAGAGGACCAATAAATCATTTCATCATCGTGGAACAGACTGAATAACATGTTTCAGAAAGTTATTTTCCGGTTTCTAAATGTAATCAACAGATATTCTACTGCTGTGTAACACTTTTAAAATATGTTCCGATGACTTTGACTCTGATGTTTAAAAGAAAAATCCCTTTACAAAGACACCAAGTCTTGATGTTCAGGTAGAGAGAAGCCGATATGAAGCACGTGAGGTGAAGTGGTCCAAACGGTTCTGTGTTTGCAGATACTTTGTGGTGTGCTTTTCTTTATTTTTGGTAGATTTTTAAGATTCAGAACGTTCAGACAATCACATGAGAACAAGCGAACTGTTAAAATAAAAGTTATAGTGTGTGATGAGTTAGTGAAAAGCAGCTGGAGGAAGTGACTTATCTTTGCGTAGTGTTAACGTGGTTTGTTGGCAGAACAGAAATGTTTATCATACATTTGAATATTTACTCATATTTTATCTCAAACCTCGTTTACATTTTTTGATCACTGTATTTGTATTTGAAAAACATGCACAATCTATATTTTCATCCACGTTGCTGTGAATAAATCATATTTCAATAAATTCGTATTTGAATAGTTTATGTTTGTGTCTAACTGGTCTGATGTTATTGGAAGGTTTTTTTCTGAATTAATAGTCGGGCTGAACAGTTAAAATATTGTAGCGTGTTGACGGGAACATGTTTGGTACAGAACGCAGCAACAATCACATCTGTTTTGTATTTTATTTACTAATCGCACTAAAATTATGAAAATTGATGCAATATTTATTTTATTTGCAATTAAAAAGTCTGATGTTTGTGCATGTGTTCAGCTCCACAGGTGGTGAAAGAAACTGGTGTTTAACCCTGGGCTCCATTTTTATTTTTCATTGGCAGATACATACACTTTTGGAATGGGTCCAGTAGATCACCTCAGCTGGCAGCGAACGAGCTGTGATCCTTTGGGGCAACTGCACCTGATCACAGTAGGTCCACTAAAAGAGCTTGTTTGATCCACTGACAGGCTCAGAGTGTTATTCTAAGTGTGTGACAGCATCATGGAAAGGATCCCTACAGAGAGAGACCTGGAAGATCCTTTTGGTTTAACCACAAACAGCACACACACCAGACTACATTCACTAAAACAGGGATTTTAGAGAACAGGACACAGGAGCTGCTGGTCTGCTGCTGCCTCCATCAGTTTGTTATTGTGACTTTGTTAGAACCAAACCAACCCTTTTAAACCACCACAATATTTGGATGACAAACAAATTAGCCAATCGAAGCAGCACAAGACCAGCAGCTCCTGTGTCCTGTTCTCTAAAATCCCTGTTTTAGTGAATGTAGTCTGGTGTGTGTGCTGTTTGTGGTTAAACCAAAAGGATCTTCCAGGTCTCTCTCTGTAGGGATCCTTTCCATGATGCTGTCACACACTTAGAATAACACTCTGAGCCTGTCAGTGGATCAAACAAGCTCTTTTAGTGGACCTACTGTGATCAGGTGCCAAAAGATCTCATTACATCCATTGAAGCTCATCCACAGCTGTAGCTACCAGTCATTTAGACAGTAAAACATGTAAAAAATAGAGCTCAGGTATCATCAGGAAAATGTACTTGCAGCATATAGAGCGTCCTTCATTACTACTGGGTTTCAGCCACCTGCAGCCTGGTGGATGAAGACGTGTGGTCTTCTTCAGAGAGCAGCTAGTTTAACCCTTTAATCCAATCAGCCGACGGGTCGATGGGTTTTAAAAAAACCCATTAGACGCATAATGTTTAACCGCAAATACAACAAACGACTGAGGAGAGAAATAGTAAAGTCATCAATAGAAAGAGGAAACTTTGGCAGAAATAATGAAGAAACCAGATTTAAAACGCCTGAACGTTTATTTACAGCATAAAAATGTAAACGTTTCAAATCCAAACTGAAACAAATGCTGTCTGAAACTAATTTTTCCACAACTCAAAAACTGAGCAGGAACATCAGTACGAGAAATAAAAATACATTTAAAGATTTCCATTAAGAAAAAAAAAAAAAAAGAAAACTGTACAAATTCTCAGCAAAAATGAGAAAAAAAGAAGTTAGATAATTTGTTCATCTTTAAAAACCAGATAAAAATCTGCCTGCGGTCGGTCATGAGGGGAGGCCGGCGGCGAGGATGCTGCCGAGCAGCGTTCGATCCTTCAGAGCGTTTTCCACGTCCTTCTCCTCGATCTTCAGAAACACCTGCAGGAAGACGAATCATCGATTTAAGAACATGAATCACTAAGATTCTCTTTTTTTCCTGTAAACAGACAAAAGCAACACTGATAGAAACCAAAACCTCTTTTTTAAACTCAGTTCTTACAGCTTTTCTCAGGGTTCCTTCACCTTTTCCAAAGACAAATTCAGGCATTTTAAGGATTTTAAAAGGAGGATTTCAAAGTTTTTCTGGCACTTTACCCCTGTGGTAGATCAACCAAACTATTCTGTCAGATAATCATTTATTATATTAGTGCAATTAGAATTTCAAGCAGTTTTGTGGACTTTTTTTGTAACAAGGATTCCCAGCAACCATACAGTTAAATTAATCAACAGTCACTGAATATGCAGGACAAACCTACAAATGTAACAGACAGCATGAAAACTGTCAGCTGGCATCACACAAATGTTGGATAAAGGAGAACTTTATTTTTTTTAACCTGAAGCCTACTTTTAACCTATTTTTTTAAATTTAAAAATGACTGGTACTTTCAGACCAGACTCCATTGAGAAAAACTGTAATTTTATTTTACCTTGCAGAGCGGGGAAGTGGCTGTTCCACGTGTGCCTCGATCAGTTGGTTGTGTGTTTTATTGTGTTACACATATCGTATTGAATCCAAACTAACCCGTTAAAGCACCAGAGTCACACACCGACAAAAACAAACTAACTGATAGAGGCAGCAGGAGACCAGCGACTCCTGTGTAAAATCACCACTTTTGTCAATGGAACCTGGTGGCTGTGAAGAAACGGCTGTGTCTGATACTGATGATGACGTTTGACGTGCACCTTGGTTAGACGGGCCTCTTTGGCTTTCTTCAGAGCGAAGATTCCTCGACTCTCCAGCAGATTGCAGAGAGACAAACACTCGCCCTGACCGACTGCAGAAACCTGCCTCTGAGCGCACAGACGACAGTAAACCTCATGGAGCTGAAACACAAACAGAAAAAACAGCTTTTAGTGTGAAAAGAAGCCGCTCACTCACATTCAGGCAGTGCTTCAGCGCCACCTGCTGACTTTAAAAATGATTTCATCATCTTTGTAATGAAAATAAAAACTGATGGTTGGTGGCTTTGAAAGGAGATGGTCAACTACAAGATCCTCTAATGAATCTCAAACCAGACTCCATTGAGAAAAACAGCAATTTAATCTTTAATCAGTCTAGTCAGAGTTAAATCTACCGCTGCCTCGATCAACAAACTAAAATGTCACCTTGAGTTCAAACTAATGCCTCTGGTGCTTTAACTCATTAGATCGAACTCAAGGTGACATTTTAGTTTGTTGATCGAGGCAGCGGTAGAATTAACTCTGATTATACTGATTAATGCTTAAATCGCTGCTTTTGTCAATGGAGTCTGGTGACTGAGGGGAGCAAAGAAAATTGCCTAAAATCAATGTAAAGCAGTGAAATTATTCAAAATATAGGGAACCTTTAAACAGATGTAGATGTTTTTATACAGGCATTTTTATAAATTAATGAGTTTGTTAGATTTAACACCACTGCTTCCTCTTCTCTCATTATATTAAATCTGAAACATAACAGATTAACAGAAGCAAACTGGTGCCTCCAAAGTCCCAGAAGTCGTCGCTCACCTTTCCCAGGACGATCTCTTTGCTCTTTCCGTTGCGTATGAGCAGCAGCAGGCAGCAGACCAGCAGCTTCTGCTGCAGGGGGAAACTCTCCCCGTCGGAGCCGCCGCACTGAGACGCCATTCGGTCGCCGTACACCTCAGACAGCACCCGCGCCACCTGGGGGAGGCTGACCCGCGACGCTGCACACACCAGAGGACAAGAGGTGTTCAAGTTGGGGTTCGTGTTTGTGAAATCTGGCCAATGTTCACGGCGTGTTTAGACCAGATTCAGTGAACTCACCTTTAGTTTCAGCGTCTGGCTGCGACGCTTTCTTCCTCTCGTCAGACTCCACGACCTCAACGGCTCTCCTGAAAATACAAACAATCACAAAAATATATATATTAACAGCAGCAAGAAGGTGGAAACACACATGAGCCAAGTGATTTTATCAAGATGCTCCAAGTAAATCAGGGTTTAATGGACAGATTTAAGTTTGATCTAAACATCTGTTTGTGCTCTAAAACACACTAATGAGGCAGAAACAACACAGAGGCTGAACTTTATTTTGAAGGCAGAAGCTCGTACCTGCAGATGTCCAGAGCTTTCCTGGCGTCTCCAGACACCGCCGACACTTTCCTGGCACAGAACTGGACCGCCGAGGCGTCCAGGATCCCTTCGGCCGACGCCTGAGAGCAGAGCAGAGCAGAGGTCAACAGGAAAGTCTCGCACCACACAGGTTTGGGTTTGAGTCCGTGTTTCTGCGCTCACCTGTGTGAGTCGGTCCTGCACGATGGCGGCGAGCTCCTGCCGGCTGTAGGGAGGGAAGTGCAGCAGCAGGGGGCGACAGTGAGGACGAGCCTGCAGTCTGGGCAGGATGCGGTCGGTCAGATCCAGAGCGTTGGCGATACCTGCGGAAATAAAATAAAATAAAACACCAAACGTCATCATCCAAGTTGTCCAAATCAGTCTTTAATGTTAAGAAAAGTAAGAACGCCACTTTTCAGGCTCCAGTAGGGCAATTCTGCTTCATATTCACTTGAAAGTCTTTAAAATATCTTGAATGTGTAAATAAAGAAACACATATCACATATCCACACTGTGTGGAGCTGAAATTAATATTAGGAATATTTCTTTTGTGATGTAAAACATGAAAAAGGGAACAAAAACACAAAAGAATCGTCAAAGTCCTATTTGGTATTTTAAAAACGCTCCAATATCTAAAGTTCTTTTTTTTTTTTATTTCTCTACATGTTTGTGGAATTCAGCTTTGGACACAAACTTTAAAAACTAACCTTTTTCAGCCAGTGATAAAATATTAGTCAGAATTTACCCACATGTTTGTTTAAAAAGGAAATAATTTAATAATTAAAAACAGTAATTAAAATACGGGGAAAATAAATAAATAAATAAATAAATCCCTCTCAGTCACAGAGTCTGAGTTTCCAGCAGGCCGCTCTCTTACCGATGAGGCAGAGGCGAGACTCCGGCAGGTACGGCCACTCGAAGATGGTGTAGAGGACGTCCTGAGCTTTGCTGTCCAGCTGGTCCATCTCGTCCAGAACGAGCAGCCTGAGGACGAAGCACAGACGGACGTCAAGACGCAGGTCACAGAGCAGCACTGAGGAACAACAGTCCCTGATCTAATGGGAGTGAAATGATAAACCGAAGACGGCTTGTTCTTAAGTTGGTGGTTTCATAGTTTTTATTCATCCTCTAATCTGCTTCTTTAAAGTTCAATAATCTACTGACGGCAAATAATTCTTTGACAATCAAAAACAGTCTCCAATGATCTAACGTAGCCAAAATCACATCTAAATTTGAAAGAAGACGACGAAGAAGCAGCAGCTGAAGCAGAAGAAGCTGAAGCTGAAGATCACAGAAAAAGGTGGTCTCCAGACTGCCGGTGCAGGACTGGGTTACTCACACGGCGGGCCCCGGGGCCGTCAGGAGCCTCTGCAGGCCGCTCTGCCCGCCGGACGCCTTCAGCCGGTCGGCCAGCAGGGGGAAGATGGCGTGGGAGCTCCGCAGGCTCATGCAGTTCACCACCACCGTCTGCACCGAGGACAGCTCGGCCTGACGGGTCAGAGGACGCAGGATCACACAAACCACCACAACAAACAACAATCATCATTAACATTAACAAGGAGACTGTCCTCTACCGAACTATTCCAGAGAAACACTTCTCAGGTTCTCGTCTCAAACTGTCAAAGAAGCTGTTAAATAAAAAAAGCACCATCTTTTTATGTAGAGATGAAACTGTGTGTTTGCTTTGATTTTCTTCATCCCGTGTGTATTTATTTTATTTGTGCTGCTGTAATGATACAATTCCCCAGTCTGGGATCAATAAAGTTCATTTATCCATCGACCCTAAAAAAAAGTTCTATAATTGTATAAGTTACCTTTAAACTCGTTGGATGATTTTAAGAACAGTTAAAGGAAATATTTGTATGATCCTGCTTTTAGTTAATCTGACTTGTTTTTAGGTATTTTATTCTTATTTCTTACATTTTGCTCCTCGTCTGTTTTATTTTATGTATTCGATCGTGGTGAATGATGTAAATAAGCTTCCTGCAGTGACACAAAGGCTCCACTAGGTGTCGCTGCAGCTCCACACATCTCCTTTACTTCCCTCCCTTCCACACTCACACAGCCTGATATCTGTGGTGCGGTTAGTTCTGTCAAAAGTACCTTCATCTCCTGCAGCACACAGTTGAGGCAGGCCGTCTTGCCCGTCCCCGGGGCTCCGGAGATGTAAAGGCTGCCAGGGAGGCGCCGCAGGACCTTCTCCTCCAGGAAGGACTGAATGGACGTCCGCTCGGCCTCCCGGGACAGGAGCCGCTCTGGGATGGCGGTGTGGAGAGCCTGCTTCACGCCCTGAAACCTCGACTCTGGAGGGGGGAGACCGAGGGTGAAAACTGAGTTTGAGCCAAATGGTAGCAGGAAAATAAGAACAACAGCCGCAGGAAACCTTTAACTCTCTGGTTTGACTGAATCAACGCACTAGTCAGGAAAAACGTCCTTCACAGCTTCTTTTAACATGAAATAAAAAGTCTTGGTCAGAGCTGGAACGATCAGTGTGGCCACCGTTTGGCTGGTTGATCAGTTCTCACACATATTTGCTGGTTCTCTTTATTTACGATGACTTTAATCTGAATATTTAGGTGAAAGAAGAAGATATCTGAACGTGAGCTGAGAACCTGACAAACATCTGTTTGTACTTTCTGATATTTTAGAGACTAAACAATCGTTTGGTTGTGTCCTTACTTTCTGCAAAAAGCCGAGCGACCGGCAGCTTCTTCTCTGCGTTGTGGTGAGCCGGGCTGCCGGTGGGCGTTTCCTGTCGCCTCGGGGACGCCTTGGCGTTGGGGGAGAGCGGCTGCCGTGGAGACGACGGGACCAGCTGCCGGCGAGCCGGTACAGGAGAGTTCTCGTCGAAGCCGAGCCTCCGGGGCGAAGAGAGGGCCGGCTTGCTCTGCTTCGGGGGTGAACACAGAAGGGCGCCGCCGAGGTTACAGCCGTTGTCGTCACCTGGAGAGGAAACAGAACTGGTCAGTCCTCCAGGTCGGGTTCCTCTGGAGGAAGTGAGGCAGGTGAAGGTTTCAACAGGTCAAAGATTTGAGCCGCGAACTGATAAATGCGACAAACATGACGGTTTTGTTTCTGCAGGTTTGACTGATATTATTTAATACCTGTATTTAATACCAGCACATAATAAAGTTTACGTCCTCCAGAGAGTCTGCTGAAGGGAAGGAGTGACACAGTCGCCAGGTGGAGTCTCTCACCTGTGCGTTTCCGGGGGCTGAGGGGAAGCCGTGGCTGGAGACTGGAGGAGGAAGACGGCAGCTGGGCTGCAGGGCGTCTGGGCGAGAGAGGAGTCGGGTGGACGCCCGGCTGTTTTGGGGAAAGCCTCGGGGAGAGCGGCCCGATCCGGGTCGGGGTCCCGGCGGGGCGCTGGGGTCGAGGCTTTGTCGGTGACGGAGCTGGAGATTTTTCCATCTGCTGCGGTGGTGTCGTCTTGGCACGGGAGGAAACTCTGCAGGATTTGCGCCGGGGGAACGCCAGCGTGGGCTGAGTGCGGCCCCGAGAGCGTGTGCTGGGCATTTTGTGTTAAACCTGAAACATAAGACGTTCCTTCATTAGTCCCACAGAGAGGAAATTCAGTGTTACAGCAAAAGAAAAACAGCTTCAATAAAACAAATAATAAACCAGTGGACAGAGAAAGAAAGATCATCATTTAATACCAAATAGACACCAAAGGACTGCACATGTGTCTCAATTTCAAAGCAGAGTTTTCAGCTTCACTGTGTTCGGTTTTATCTTTTGTCTTTTTAGTTTTTAGACGCAGACAAAAGGTAAAGTTGCGGCTACATAAATACCTGAAAAACAAGTATTTCATGCAGATTTTATTCACTTTAAACTCCCACATGCCAATAATGTTAGGTTTTTTCTTAAAGTTTCTTAAATCCTCTGACATCACAAAGATTTAGGCACCAATATTACATCTTGTACAATAATCAGAGTAAATCTCTAGTAGATAAAACACCTTTAACACAATAAACATCTCTTCCCAGCACATAATCTCCTTTTCTCCAAACATGTCAGTGTCTTTTATTTGCCCAAACTTTGCTCTATAAGAGCCCTGAAGTGCACATTTGGTTGTTCTTCCGTGTAAATGAACATTTACAATAAAGTTTGAGTGGACTGAATGTGGTCAACATTACTTCCTCACATTAGCCTGAAAACTACAAGATGGCACTCAGACTGATGAACTGAACGAGTTTACAGTTTGTCAGAAGTGTGTAAATAAATAATCAGCCCACAGTTAAACTTACAGTAAAAAAGGCTGCAGATCACAAACAATACAGTCTGGTTAAAATGGCGCCAAGACAGCGGAGGCGCCTACATTTTTTTTTTAAAAAATAGGCAAATATCGACGTTAACAACACTGAGCTTCCACCTAAAACACATTGAGGTTAACATGAGGATGAAGTAAAGTAAAGTTTGTCGATATAAAGCGTAAAAACGGTATTTTAGACGATAAACTAGCGAGCGAACACGGAAGAGAAGGAGAACTCTCTTCCGGTTACGATTAACAAACTATTTCAGGTGTTAAGGTTTAAATTAACGCGCTGGTGACATATTTACCTGTCTAAGAAGTTGAAAAAAGTCCTCTCGGTTCGGATTTAAGTGTTTTTTGTCTTGTCTCGCGCCTCTTTAGGTCTCTATCCGTCCGCCTTCTGCTGCAAACTGAACTCAAACTAGCGCCAAACCTCCTCCTCGATCAGCTGTGTGTCCCGCAGCTGCTCTCTGATTGGTCCACCTAAGGTGACGGCACAAGCTCCTCGGGTGCTGATTGGCTGAGAGCTGCAGGCGGAAGTACGTCACGCGCCAGGAAGCCGGCAGGCCAGTGGCGGGAGTTTAAATAGGCCACAGTTTTGGCGGAATATAATTTTCCCGGGAACTTCAGTGTTGTTTTCTTACATCAGCCTGTTAGGCGGCACATTTCTAAACTGTTAATCCACTATTTGTGTCATGGATGACATTATACAACATTATATAACATAATATAACATAATATAACATAATATAACATTATATATAATATAATTTAACATAATATAACATTATATGTTCTGAACATCGGTCATTTTATATTTCCCCTTGTGTACATTGTCTTTTTATAATTAATCTTCATGTAACTTTTTTATGTGTAGTTTATTATTTATTGTTTTATTGAAGCTCTATTTCTGCTGTTCTTTTACTTTTGCCTACTTGCTGCTGTAACACTGTGAATTTCCGAGCTGTGGGACTCATAAAGGAACATCTCATCTTGTCTTCTTACTGAGAAAGTCATTTTTATTTGAATAATTATTGATTGAAGTTCCAACAGATAAAAAGGGAAAACTAATATACAGATTATTTTGACTGTAACACACTCACAGATGAAACATTGAAGCATTTCAATATTTTTTCCAATAGTGGCACAAAATTAAAATCTGACGTGTTCACTCTTGCATGATTTTATTAGAAGAGGAATAAACATTCGGCCCAAACGTGCACAGGAAACCATATTACAAAATTACCCGCAGATATTGTTCGGTCTTTGTGCACAAGGCCTCGAAAAGAACTTTATAAACCAGAGCAGCAAGAAAAGTTGGAGAGTGTGAAGTGTGTGTTGTGAAACACTACGACAGTCAGGCTAAATTAACTTCTGACATTTGTCAAATTTGACCAGAACACATAAGAAGGGTTGAAAACTTAAAACAAAACATGCCACAGGATGACCAGTGCCCTGATGTGTGATGTTAACATGTATCAGCTAGCCACAAGCTCATGATGGGTTTTGTAAATATTGTAACGGCGGCTGTTTGGGGGTAAAAGTTCAAAGTCTCACACCCGTCTCCTCCCGCCTGTGAGGCCGGATCTCACTGCTTCTCCTCCTTGTGGATTCCCATGTGTCTCCTCAGCGCAGAGATCACGCAGAATCTCTTCCCGCAGGTTTTGCAGACGTACGGCTTCTCGCCCGTGTGGATTCTCACGTGGTTTTTCAAGCCGCAGCCGAATTTGAAGTCTTTCCCGCATATTTTGCAAGAATGCGGCTTCTCGCCCGTGTGGATTCTCATGTGAAACTTCAGGTCGCATCCGATCCTGAAGTCTTTCCCGCATATTTTGCAGGTGAACGGCTTCTCGCCCGTGTGGATTCTCACGTGGGCGATCAGCGATGACGTGTGACTGAATCTTTTCCCACAGGTGCTGCACGAATGCGCCTTCTCACCTGTGTGGACGATCTGATGCGTCTTCAGTTTGGACTTGTACCTAAAACCTTTCCCGCACGTGTCACACTTGTGGCATTTTTTACCCGTGAGAGAACCACGCCGAGCCTCTGACAGGGTGGAGTTGTTAAAGCGCCTTTTGCTTTTGTGACGCCGAGTCTTTGCTCCTGAGTCTCTGCGTTTGTTTCCTTTCTGATTTTGGCTCTCGGGGGTGTGAAAGTTGGAGCAGAGGAGCTGTTGGTCACTTTGTGGTGCCGCTTCTTCATAAGCAGGAGTCAGAATAAAAGCGTCAGCCTCCTGCTTCACTGCGAGCTGCTCTCCCTCCTGACCGGTGCAGAGTTGCTCCTCTTCCGCTTTCACCTGTGGCACCTCTGGGTCCTCGTGGTCCAGACTGGAGCTCCTCTCCTGCACACAGAGCTGCAGGTCAGTGAGAGCCTCCTCCTCCTTATATACATATTGCTGTGGGAGCTCTGGAGGGACAGAGAACAAAAGGCTTCTATGAAAGGAAGGAAGGGTCTTTACATCATTTAGCAGCACGTGAACATGGCGGAGCGCTGACCGGCCCTTCACCTGCACCCTTCACCTGCACCCTTCACCTGCACCCTTCACCTGCGCCCTTCACCTGCACCCTTCACCTGCACCCTTCACCTGCACCCTTCACCTACGCCCTTCACCTGCACCCTTCACCTGCACCCTTCACCTGCACCCTTCACCTGCGCCCTTCACCTGCACCCTTCACCTGCACCCTTCACCTACGCCCTTCACCTGCACCCTTCACCTGCACCCTTCACCTGCACCCTTCACCTGTGTTGTTTAGCTACAGCTTCGTGCGCTTTCAAGGTACATTTTGTTAGATTTGTATGCTTATTCAATCTTTTTATTTTTGCCTGCAGCTTGTGTTAGTTCATGTTGTGCTACGTTTCCAGCGCACTGGAGCTTCTAATGTACGTGTGATTGAGGTTGGTAATAGATTAAGATAAGATCAACTTTATTGATCCCGAAGGAAACTGCTTAGCCAGAGTACAGTACAAAGTTGACGCAACAATACAAACGTTAAATACAAAGTGTCTAAAGTTAGAAACAGAGAAATGGTGCCTAACAAATTAAATAAAATGAGTACAGAATGTAAACAAGAGCGGATAAACTCAATAGATGATTGGTGATTAGCTGGAGCTGTGATAATGCCCTCAATAAATGAACTCTGAGCTAGCTAAAGTTTAGTTAGTTTAGTTAAAAGGCTCCGACAGCCACGAAATGTGTCCCTTTGTCGTTCACACAGTTGTGCGTTAGTTTAAAGCCAGTTAAAGATCTGAGGTTTCTAAAGATGTTTCAACTGATCCTCCAGGTCAGAATAAAAAAAGGACGAGAGAAGCAGGCGGAGGGGCGGTTATCAGGTCAGCACCTCTACAGTCTGGAGGGTGGAGAACGGTGGACTGGCCCCTCCGGGTTTGGAGCCAGTTCGACTATCTTGGGGTCTTTGTTCAGGAATGAGGGTAGAATGGAGCGTGAGACGGACGGACGGACGGACGGATTGGTGCGGTGCCTGCGTTACTGCTGACGCCGCACCGGCCCGTTGTGGTGAAGAGGGAGCTGAGCGGGAACCCCCACCTGAGGTCATGAGCTCTGGGTGACGGCCGAATGCACGAGATCACGGATACAAGCGGCCGAAATGAGTTCTGTTGTCTGGGCTCGGCCTTAGAGGGAGGGGCGAGGAGCTGGGACACCCCAGGAGAGGCTCCCAACCCAGGGGACCTCGCCGGAGGGATTACATCTGGCCTGGGAGAGGGAGGGACGTCTGGAGTTCCCCGATTGACCCGATGCCACTGCAACACAACCCCACGGGTAAGTGGAAGATGACGGATGAGTGGAAAGATGGAGAAGGAATGAGGAATACAGTCTTTATTTATCTTTGTTTATCCTGAACAAAATAAGTTTAAGGGAACACTTCACTTATAACAGTTTTTTTTGTGTTGCTCTCCTTGAGTCCTATCAAGAGAGCAAACAAATACGTTTCTTTGTCAGAGTTTCTTTTTCCCCCATTGACTTCAATGGAATTGGCGCCAAACGTTAGAACGCTGCTTTCGTGACGTCACGGCCTTCTTTAAAGGGACAGTGATGCTACTGTGATGATGACGAAGAAGTTAGTGCGGGTATCTTTATTTTTTATTTTATTTTTTATATTTTTATATATTTTTTATATTATCTGAACACCACATTCATCTGTTTTTGTCTTATTAAGATCTTCTTTTTTTTTTTTTAAAAAGTCTCGCTCACCTAATCTGCGTAATTTTACTTGGGGTTTCCAGACCACATCCAGCAGTCTGCGCTGACGGTCGATCTCCTCTTCGTACTCGGCGATAGTTTTTTTAAAGACATCGAATATTTCCTGGGCAGCAGCGCTCAGCCGCTCGCTCACAAACTCCCTCAGACAGTCGACGGCAAGCATCGTTACCCAAACACGACAACATCTACAATACAACACAACATCAACACGCTCAAGCACCTAACGGTACTAGCGCCCTGTTTGGTTTACTTCCGGTGGGTGTCACGCTGTAAAAGTTCCGACAGTGGACGTGCGGAAGCTTTAAGGTTCCGCTTTCAATTAGTGGCTGTTTAACTTGTGTTTTAAATGTCCACATCTTTTATTCCTCATGGAAATTGTTACTTTTTTCTATACCACTATGAGCAGCCATCTTTTTTTTTGTCACAAAGTCAAGGAACTTTATGTGAACTTCCATTTTTCAGAGAGAAAATGTATAAATTGTTGAAATTTGACCAGAACACAACAGGAGGGTTAATACTAATAAACAAATGTGTGTAAAGTATCACTTTGAATGGATAACTTCACAGATAATGAGTTTACACACAACAACAAACAAATAAGAAGGGTTGGTAATAAAAGTAGAAACTGTAATTCACAGTGGATTCACGATATTAGATAGGGTAAAATACAGAAGCACTATAAGCAAAATATATTTAAAGCAAGAAGCTTTAAATTATTGTTCCTGTTGGTGCAACATAAGCACATATTTGATTTTGATTACTGATGCCATAATGTGTGATATTTGTAGGCAGCAGCTAGTTCTGGATAACTTTACAATGCATCTTAATTCAGAAACTATGGCTTTACATGTTAGCAAATATTATATTAATCACAAAAGTGGTGCTATTTTGAGTCTTCAATGTCCATCAAATTATGTATGTATATATATACTTTGTGAGCTTTTGGATACCTGAATTTCCCCTTTATGTAATGAATAAAACATCTATCTATCTATCTATCTATCTATCTATCTATCTATCTATCTATCTATCTATCTATCTATGTAAATCAACAGTTTAAAAGATTTAAGAATAGATTTGAGGGTCAGTTCTAAAATAAAAGTGCTGAAAATGCTCTTCTTGCTCGTGTTGGGTAAAATCCATTAGGTGATAATGTGATATTATGGATTTGGAGTCCGCAATAATTTTTGGACATTAACGTTAAATACACGAAAGGGGAACCTAATAATTCTTCCCCTTTCACTGTCGGAACATCCCAGTGTGACACCCAGCGGAAGTAAACTGTCCAGCACTGGAAAAAACAGTTATTCTACATGAAGCCTATTAGCGAATTATTTCCTCTGAAACCGAAGTCAAAATGTTTTCAGTCGACTGTCTGAGGGAGTTTGTGAGCGAGCGGCTGAGCGCTGCTGCAGAGGACATATTTGGAGTTTTTAAAAAAACTGTCGCCGAGTACGAAGAAGAGATCGACCGTCAGCGCAGACTGCTGGATGTGGTCTGGAAACCCCAGGTTAAATTACGAAGATTAGGTGCGTGAGACGACATTACTTTAATAACACACACACACAGAATGTGCAACCGTCACAATGACGTCACGGCCTCTTCTAAGAGGAGTCATGGCGTCACAGCAGCAACGTTCCAACACTTGAGCCACTTCAGTGGGTGACGATCTTTTAATATATATAATATATTTTAATATATACACAATACTTTAAAACTGACTGACTGGTCTTTTCCCTTAAACTGCTGATTTGTTTACTTGCTGTCAAAAAAAAAAAAAAAAAGCTGCAAGTGAAGCTGCCTCTGGGAAAAAAATATTGATTTTAGTATAAATAAATGTTTTTATAATCTGTACATTTCAACAGCTGATGTTTTAGAAAATTGACTTATTCAGATTGAATATAATATCTGACACTTGCTCATGTGGGAATTCTTGAATCCATCCATCCTCTATACCACTCAGACTGGGATTTGAACCCGGGACCTTCTTGCTGTGAGGCAACAGTGCTGACCACAGCACCACCATGCTGCCCCTAAGTCTTGAATCCTTAATGTTGAATTCCTGAATCGTTGGTCTCTCTCTAATTAAAGAGTTTGATCTAGACCTGCTCTTTATGGAAAGAGTCTTGAGATAACGCTGTTGTGAATTGGCGCTCTATAAATAAAGATTGATTGATTGAATGCTCACAGGCCTGATGAGTGATTATATATATTATTAATGGGGTGTGTACATCTAACATCCTTTTGTGTGCACAGCGTACAAATGAGGCCCCCAAGTCCGGTTCCCTGCTGCCCTGGTCAATCTGCCTGAAACCTGGTCCCCATATCAGAATCTATAGATTACACTGCATTGCATAACTGCATAACAGAGCACTATATTCCTTTGGTTCTCTGTCCCTCCAGAGGTCCCACAGCCACAAGTCTGTAAGGAGGAAGAGGAAGAGCAGGAGGACGAGGAGGACGAGGAGGAGGAGGAGGAGGAGGAGCAGGAGGAGCAGCTTTGTGTTGAGGAGAAGAGCTCCGGTCCAGACCCAGAGGTTAAAGAGGAGCAGCAGCAGCTTGTACTGAAGCAGGAGGCCGACACCTTCATGTTAACTCCTGTTTATGAAGAAAGTGACCACAGTGAACCGGCACCACAAAGTGACCAGCAGCTCCTCCGTTACGGCTCTCATATCGCCGAGAGCCGAGACGAGCGCAGAGACTCGGGATCAACGAGACATTCGGAGCCAGAACCAAAGAACCAGCAGCAGAAAGGCAGAAATCACGTTAGCGATGTGGACGACCCCTCGGTGTCGGAGAGTCACGACGATACTCTCACAGGTAAAAAGCTTTTCAAATGTGACACATGTGGGAAAGACTTTAAGCATAAATCCAAATTCCAGACCCATCAAAGAGTCCACACAGGCGAGAAGCCGTACCTTTGCAAGTTCTGCGGCAAGAAGTTTGGTTATATTTCCGCACTGAACGCTCATATAAGAATCCACACGGATGAGAAACCACATTCGTGCAAAACCTGTGGGAAGAATTTCAGACTTGGCAGCGATTTGAAAGTCCACACGAGGACCCACACGGGCGAGAGGCCGTACACGTGCAAAACATGCGGGAAGGATTTCCATTACAAGTCCAAATTGAACATACACATGAGGAGCCACACGGGCGAGAAGCCGTTCGCCTGCAAGACGTGCGGGAAGCCCTTCAGACACGCCAGCGACCTGAAGTTTCACACGAGAATCCACACGGGCGAGAAGCCGCACGTCTGCAAAACCTGCGGGAAAGACTTCCGGTTCGACAGCCAGCTGAGGGTCCACCTGAGGATCCACACGGGAGAGAAGCCGCACTTCTGCAAAATCTGCAGCAAGGAGTTTCGTTACGGCAACGATCTGAAGGTGCACATGAGAAACCACACGGGCGAGAAGCCGTACGTCTGCGCGACCTGCGGGAAGAGATTCTGCCGCGTTTCGACGCTGAAGCGACACGCGAGGATCCACGCGGACGAGAAGCCGTGCTCCTGCTCGACGTGCGGGAAGACGTTCTGTCAGACGCAGGACTTGAAGAGGCACACGAGGGTTCACATTGAATGAATGTTCATGTTTTTCGGTGTCTTAACAACACAGTCACACTAAAGGGAAGCGTCACACTTTCACCAACAGTGTTTCAGAATCAGCATCTTTTAAGCTCAAAGTTTCATCTTTCTCTCTTGAGCTTTCAAGTTGAACACGGACTTTAAATCCACGAAGCTCAAGTAGTGTTCAACAGCTGTGTGTGAAGTGTAGAAGGTGTTGGATGTTTTGTGCAGGAGGCCTCAGAGTGACCGTTTTATCTCCCACACAAGTGATCCGGTTAAATGTGGACATGCTTTTTATTCACTACCTCAGTTCTGCGTCTGACCAACAGACTGACTTTGATAAATGACTTTGTTGCTGGTACACATCTCAGTCAGTCACACTGTATTTATGTTTACATGCATTACTGCACACTGTTTCTCACCAGGCTGCCTAAATGAATGTCTTTTGTTCTACTTGGACGACTTATTTACTTATTTTACACACGTGTTGAAGAATTTCACCGCCTACTACCACTCCGTCTTATTAGTATTATTATTATTATTAGTATTATTGTTGTTGTTGTTGTTTACGCTGCGATAAAAGAACCTGATACTGAGGTCATCTGATGGTCTGATGATCTGGAGAAGCTGAGCCTCAGTGCAGGACGCCACAGGTGAGATAGTGCACCGCTGTAAACGAACCCTGCGCAGTAAAAAGTCTTCAACATGTTCATGTTCTGTCGTCGTTCACTTGTGTTGTGTTGTGTGAGTCAAACATTTTCAAGTTAGAGAGTCTTAATAAACTCTTTCACATGGCAGAAAGGCTGCAGGCTGCATCCTACGTAGTGCCCTTCAGAGACGCTTCGGCTGAAGGATTCACGCTCGTCAATATCACTAATACATTCATCTGAAGTTTATAATCCCTGTTTCGATCAACTCAGGCCACCGAAGACAGACGCAGATTAACTTCAGACATGCAAATGTGCTTAATTAAATACTTTTTATGACTTTCTATGTTTTATATTTTGCATTTGATATTTCGCACTTAAACAAATAGTTGATTTTAGAACTTCAGTCTGAACCAGCTGGAAACAAAAACCAAATATTCTGAACAACACAACAGTTTCCTGGAATTTGAGTTTGAGGTTGTTTCGCTTGTTTCTATTTTATATGCTTATATAATATTTACAATTATTTATTTCCTCAAGTTAGTTGTTTTCTACTTATTACCGCTCTAACGCCTGAATATTGTTTTTTTATTTAGGTGTGTGTGTGTGTGTGTTTATACATGTTACTTTAATGTATAGATGTGTGTATATATGTGAAAATGTGTGGATATATACACACTACAGGTGCAGCACAACAAAGTCAAGACGTTAGAATAACAGGAAATGTATCAATGAGATTTATTGAAATGATAAAGGTTTACCCAAAAACCCTCTGACAGATCTACAAAGAGTGCAGCAGCAGACAAAACAATTGATACAGACAATAAATCAATCGATAATGACAACGATCATCATTGAACTTATTGTACTGCTTCTTTATCCAGATTAAAAAGCAAAATCAACAACATTTGCCCAAAAAACTCACATATAACATATTTAAAGGTTTTAGAACCGCAGATGAAAAGAAAAAACATTTTCTCATGATTATCTCATAATGATTTTTAAGAGTCACTGTGTCTTAGATAAAGTTAGAATTGTGATGATTAATCAATTAAATTGTCAACTATTAAAATTAAGAGATGCTATTTGCTGATGTGTGTGTTGGAAAGAGCATCTTTTGTGTTTGAGGAACTCTACGTTTCATATATTTAACTTGTTTTAACCCAGAAAATATTATTTACCTGAACCTCACAAACCACAACTGATAACTGATAATAAAAGAAAACTGAAATCTATGAAGTTAACTGAGTCTATAAAGACTCAAAGCCTTCATGTGTCTGAACCATTTAGCCGTTCATTTTTTTTAGTAGCACATAATCAGAGCCGTTAAAGGAATCACCAACTATTCTGATAATTGATTAATCAGTTTAATTATGAAAAGAAAGTAAAAATTCTTTGATTTCAGCTTCTTAAATGTGAATATGTCCTGGTTTTTTACTCCTCAAGACATTTGACAACGTTGAGAAACTGATCAACGCTGTTCTCCATATTCCAGATAATCAATTAATCAAGAAGCTGTGACAGATTAATTGACAATGAAAGCAATCCCAGCAGTGTTTGTGTACACAGTGAGACTCTTTAGCCTCTTCAGGGTTAGCGTTTCTACCAAATGCGAATTTTTCCCCACAGGCGAATTGCGTACAAAGTCGATTAAAACACACGAGAAGGCGCGAAAATCGCTGCAGGCGGCGCGAATCGACTGGACAAGCCAGCTTCAACGAGCGCTGATTGGCTGTCCTGAACGTGGAGCAGCACCCAAAGCTCTGTGACACCACAGAAAGCAAACAGAAGAAGTCAGCGAGAAAGTTAGACTATGAGTCAAATCCCCCAAATGTGCGACTCATGATTGATTCTAGCTCTTCGATCGTACTTTTCTAGGAAGAAAATCACCAAGAAAAAGCCCCAGTTTAGCAGGAGGAGCAGCATCGGCTCTCCCGTCGTCGTCTTCACATCAAAAGTGATCTGAAACTGGAGCGCAGCCTCACAGTGCACACAGAGACACCGAGGACGAAGGCCACAGCCAGAACCCAAAGCCGGGATAAAGAGGTTCGGTGAATGTGGTGTTGAAGGTGTGGAGGTGGATCAGTTTGTCTGAGCAGACTCTGAAGAAGGACAGAGTGCCAGCAGGGTAGTCCACAAACACCGCTACTCTGTTAGACCCAGAGGAGGAAGAGGAGGGAGAGGAGGAAGGGATGACTGTGTTTGTCTTATTGTGCCAGACGGAGTAACCACAGGCCTCGGAGCACCTGAGACTCCAGGACTGATCATTCTCCCCAAACACACAGTCATCGCCGTCTCCTCTCCGTCCGATTCCTCCATAAGTCACCGCTACGTGAACGTTTCCACTGAACTCCACCTCCCAGTAGCAGCGGCCGGTCACACCATCTGTGCAGAGCAGCTGAGGCCAGTTCTCAAACCTCTCTGGCTGTTCACAACAAGGCTGCTGCTCTCCCGCCACTGCCACCATCCTGTCGTCGTTGCACAGTTTGAGGTTTGCGCATATCGTGTTTGTGTCCGGCTTGAGTTCACAGGCATCTGACGGACAGAACAAGACCTGATGGGTTTATTTGTTGATTTATTAACAGGCTGACTATTTGTTTTTGGATTGAAATGACTATAAAAAGTGTTGGAATTGGTCCTGTAGCTAATTAACAAGCGACAATTGCTACAACGTGAGCATTTAGGGCAACAGCATCAGTCAAAGTAGGTCCACTAAAAGATCCCTACAGAGAGAGACCTGGAAGATCCTTTTGGTTTAACCACAAACAGCCGTTATATCGCTCTCTGCACACACACCAGACTACATTCACAAAAACAGTGATTTTACCAGCAGAACACAGGAGCTGCTGGTCTATCGTTTCCTCCATCGGTTAGCATTGTTGTTGTTGTTTGTAGTTATTGGGTATTTGTTATTGTTTCACTTTGTGTTTTAAAGGGTTAGTTCAGATCCAACATAATATTTGTAACACAAAATAACACGAACAAAGTCCCATGTTCCGAGAGGTAAAATCCCTGTTTTAGTGAATGTAGTCTGGTGTGTGTGCAGAGAGCGATAAAACGGCTGTTTGTGGTTAAACCAAAAGGATCTTCCAGGTCTCTCTCTGTAGGGATCCTTTCCATACCAATTACACAGGACCAATCCCAACACTTTTTGTATCTATCAGATATTTCAAAACCAAAATGTGTAAACTTGGCCTCAGTTTTCCTTAAATTAGATCAAAACATGAGAATTCAATGCAGATGCAGGAGCTGTTGATTTAAACTTCTGAATCAAAGTGAGCTCATACGTACACTTCATCAGTTCGGGCCTCTGCTCTCCACCATGTTGCCCACTGGAGGAAGAGACAAGCAGTCATCATCAGTGACCAGCTGCATCCATTAAAGGACATTTTAAACAGACTCAAATCGGCTTTACATAAAAAACTGACTGCAGGACCAAGTGCATGATGGGAAATGCCCGTCTGTCATCTTAGTCATGACCACAAACACCAACTTTTGTAGGAAATCCTGATTTTCTATGTAATTGTAATATTAAAGGCTGGATTGTATCTCATAACAAACATATATTATATATGGTTTATTATAATTATAATTATTATTATAGATTATTTACATAATGCATCTTCACAGATTCTAAATATAACTAAATCAATAAATACCTCTGTATGTCGCTGTGAGAGCACTTGGAACATTTAACAATCATTAATAAATGCTTTTATATTAATCGTCTACGTGAGCTGTTCCTATCAGCCTGAATTGTTTGTTTTTTCAACCTCAAATTTGGACTTTTTAAAAGATATTTATTATTTATTATTATTATTTTTCCTCTCTCCTGTCGTGCTCTTTATACGTCTAAATCTTGAGTTTTGAAGATGCGTCCGTTTGTGTTGTTTGTGTGTATTTGGCTTTTTTTTTTAACCCTTTCATGCATGAATTATGATAACCTCAGTGTTTTTATTCATCTTTTTGGCGGAAAAACAAGGTTTGAACTGTATTTTTCTTCAACCCATATTTTCTAAAGATATATTTACATGTCCACTAGTTGAAATACAGCCAGTGATGCATGATGTACACTTCAGCGGACATGTGATTAATCATAATTTCCTCCCAATATAAAATCAATACTTGGAAAATTTAGCAAATGCATGACTCCTTAGATGTTACTTGATGTCACCATATTTTTCTTACTAAAGGTTTCTTTTTCTAGAAGGTTTGAACAGAAAAAAATTAGCAACTTCCTGTTTCTGGCTGTCTGTCGGCCATCTTGGCTTCACTCTGAGTGGATGAGATGATGCAGCAGCTTCACTGTAGCGGCTGATGTGCAGCTACGCCATCAAAACTCATGCATATACAAGAAAACAGCTTCTGAAGAGCTGCACTCTGAAGTCACCTCTATGCATGAAAGGGTTATGGATAAGTTTGGATCTCACACACTATCTATGTAACACACAACAACAACAACCCAAACAACATCCACTCTCGTGTCCTGTGAGGTTAAATTACTGCTTTTCTGAATGGAGTCTGGTTTGAACGCCTCTGCCGGCCAGTCAAATCTCAGTTTACACCCACGTCTGTCCGATTAAATCTGAAATATGGTCACAGTCTCCTTTTCTGTTCCTGAGCGACGGCCACAGTGAAGCTGACCTTTGACCTTCTGGATTCAGCCTGTTTGACATTGGTGTGACAACATAAGCTCTTGAGCCGTATGGCCGAAACCTGATGGGTTTGTTCCTGAGACCAGTCAGAGATCCTCCTCTCACCTCGGAGCTCTGGTCCCGCCGTCGCTCACCCCACGCAGGGGGGTTCTAGAGGGACGGACTCCCCCGTTGGTGTAGTCACAGCGATCCATAGCGGAGCCCACACCTTGAGACAAACACAGGAGCATCATCAGTCCCCTCTGTCAGCTGGTTACGTTCACCTGGTCACTAATTAACCTAGTTAACTAAACTTTACTCATCCTGAACTCCTCCAGGTGGACAATTCAGACTTTGCTTGTGTTTCTCCTTCAGATCCGACAGCCTGTGTGTGTTTTTGTTTATTCTAAACGTACTGGTTTTTATCTCCCTGTGTTCTGACGCCCTTGATGATGATTCAGCTTTCACTCTGAACTTCCTCACTAACAGCAGGAGAGGAAAAAAATCCTGAAGCACTTTAGTGAATTCAAATTCCCTGATGCACATGAACGACTTTTTTCCTGCAACTACAAATTCCACAATCACAGGCGCTTTCATTTCATTAATATATATATATGTATATATGTACTACTCACTAAGAGTCAGGGATATTCGGCTTTCAGGTGAAATTTCAGGATGAACCTAAAATGCTTTATAACCTTTCCAGGTGAACTTAATGTGACCTTCTCTAAACCTTTGAATGCACATGTCCAACTGTTCAGTGTCTCAGTACTTTCTGCACCAGCTGCTGTTCTCTAACAAGAAGCTTAACAGCAACATTCACAACAGGTTTGATCCATGAATCCACCAATACATTTCCTGCTTCAGTTAGAATTGGTATTTAAACAGTCCTCCTCATCCTGCTGTTCACATTCTGACATCATGAGACCAAGACGACACCTAACAGTTGATCAGCAGCACCTCAACACTGGAGGCTTCAAACAGGAAGTCCTCAGACGGAGGTGTTCACTGAGCTTAGAGGGTCACAGAGTGTCATCAGGAGGTTGGAACAGTGATACAGAGACTGGAAGAGTCACAGAAAGGAGAGGAGTGGACGTCCTTTGGCCACGTCCCAATTTATTGAGACACTGACATGTTTTGTTGTGGTTTACCCTCCACTGTTGGTAGATTTTCTTTCAATAAACTGTTTAAGATGAAGAAATCACCATTGCATGCTTCTACTTAAATGCCCTACTTTCATGATATAACATCACTGTAGCATTCACTTTTTACATTTTCCATATATTTCACCTGAAAGTCGAATATCCCTAACTTTTTGTGAGTAGTGTATATTTATATATATATATATATAATCTTCACCCTTTTTTCACAGCTGCTGTTTATGGATATATACCTGTAAAAAATATTTTCACATCTGTCCCTCGTAGTTAAGTGTTTAGCCCACTAGATGGAGGCACACACACACACACACACACACACACACACACACACACACACACACACACACACACACACACACACAAGCTGTTCTTTATAAAACACCTCTGGTTTAGCCACCATGTGGTTCTTTGGAGGCTCTCCACTGTTTCAACATTCAAGATGTTTATTGTCATATGCACAGAAAAGGTTCCCCCATCACTGAACAAATACTATGTAGTAGACTATAACAACTATAACAACACAAACTAAGCAAGTTATAACACTCTTAAACTTAAATAAAGAGCTTAAATAAATGAGTAAGCAGTATAATAAACTATAACAATACAACACCTGAGCAGCAGCAGTGAGTATAAAGTGCACAGTGCATGTGAACAGCTTATCTTATCTTATCTTAGCTGGGGAAAGAACCTTTAAGGAGACTCTACAGCACCAAAAGCTTCCCTGTGATTCTGATTAATAAGCCAAAGAACCACTGTTTTGTCCAGTGAGCATGTCACAGGTGTACGGAGACACCTGGATGCAGCGCTGGAGGCATGAAGCCAAAAAAAAAGTTTGATTTCATGAGTGTAGAAGTTACCTGGATCTTCTGGGGACTCTGCTTATTGTCTGTAAGCTTGTTTTTTTGTGTGTGATGGAGGGAGGGGGGTTGTGTTTGTTGTATATTGATGTTTAAAAGAACTTCAAGGAAAGTTTAAATCACAGAAAATGGGGATAAAATGATTCAACCGTGTGGCTCCTCCAGATTTTCCACCTGTTATCGGACTGAAAGGATCTGTGACTCCTTCAGCACTTTAGTTTCACTTGGGAAAAGTTTCCATTTGACAGAAAGTGCTCTTGTTATTGGCGCTTTTAAAGGAACAGTGCAACACCAAATGATCAGTCCCATTTAGCTCCACAGAGCTGGAGGACATGAACAGGCCTGCGCCCATATTCTGGTTTTTACGGTAGCTGGGAATCAGTTTCACTTTTATCTCCAACAAACAAACAAACAAACAAAAGCCTGGAAGAACAAAGAGGCCTGAAGCAGACAGACAGGCTTTTTAAAACAGACTTTTTTCTAAACATTTACTGAACTTTGCATCAAAAACAAGTTGTTGACAAGCATAAATAGCGTCTTACTTACTTTTAACCAACTTTCACTAAAGCACGAGAGGAGGAAAAACAGCAGCTCTGAGTAAAACTAGTTTCACGTCCTGTTCAGCTTCTTTAATGTCACTGTTCAGGACAGGAAATTATCAATAAATGCAAGTGAAAGTTTCCAGCCGTCGTCTAAAGAGCTGCAGAGACACGAAGACACACTTTTACCTGTTCGGTCCGCAGAGAGAGAACAAAGTGCGTCACAGCACCGCAGAGTCCAGGTGGAAGTCAGGAGAGAGTCTGTCTGTCTGTCTGTCTGTCTCCCCTCCCTCCCCCTCTGACTCCCCCCTTTCCTCTCTCCCTCACCGAAGTTAGACAAGTTACGAAACTACGGAAGTGAAGCCACATCCCAGAACTAACTGGGATTAGTTCCCTGTTTATATTGTTGCTGCTGTAACAAGAAAATTTCCCCCTATGGGGGATAAAATAAAGAAAGTCTAAGTCTAAGTCTAAGTCTAACAGCAATTAACAGCACGAAGTGAATTAAATGAGACACTTTGTACTTTGTGTTGTACTGTAACTGATTTCCTTCAGGATCAATAAAGTTGATCTGATCTTAGACTCATTAATTAGAAGCATGTCTCAGTTAAGATGTGGGGGCTGCAGCTGTTAGTTAGTTAGTTAGTTAGTTAGTTAGGAAACATCAGCGACCCTGAATCAGTCTGAAGGTGACAACAGGTGAACTGTGGAGGTTCAGCCAGACAGGAAGTGGTTCACTACAGGAGGTAACCTGCAGCCTAACCTCTAACCTCTAACCTCTAAACTTAACCTCTAACCTCTAAACTTAACCTCTAACCTCTAAACTTAACCTCTAACCTCTAACCTCTAAACTTAACCTCTAACCTCTAACCTCTAAACTTAACCTCTAACCTCTAAACTTAACCTCTAACCTCTAAACTTTAACCTCTAACCTCTAACCCTCATCCCCTGATCTACATCTCCATACTGTAGTTATGTTCATAGTGTAAATACAGGGTTCACTAAAGTCAGGGATATTTGACTTTCAGGTGAAATATATGGAAAATGTAAAAAGTGAATGCTACAGTGATATTATATCATGAAAGTAGGGCATTTAAGTAGAAGCATGCACTGGTGATTTTATTCATCTTAAACAGTTTATTTAAAGAAAATCTACCAACAGTGGAGGGTAAACGAGGGTAAACGTAAAATTGGGATGTGGCCAAAGGACGTCCACTCCCCTCCTTTCTGTGACTCTTCCAGTCTCTGTATCACTGTTCCAACCTCCTGATGACACTCTGTGACCCTCTAAGCTCAGTGAACACCTCCGTCTGAGGACTTCCTGTTTGAAGCCTCCAGTGTTGAGGTGCTGCTGATCAACTGTTAGGTGTCGTCTTGGTCTCATGATGTCAGAATGTGAACAGCAGGATGAGGAGGACTGTTTAAATACCAATTCTAACTGAAGCAGGAAATGTATTGGTGGATTCATGGATCAAACCTGTTGTGAATGTTGCTGTTAAGCTTCTTGTTAGAGAACAGCAGCTGGTGCAGAAAGTACTGAGACACTGAACAGTTGGACATGTGCATTCAAAGGTTTAGAGAAGGTCACATTAAGTTCACCTGGAAAGGTTAGAATGCATTTTAGGTTCATCCTGACTGCTGAATATCCCTGACTTTTAGTGAGGAGTGTATGTAATCTCATTACAATCTATATTTGTTTGACTGTTGTTCTACTGTTTATTTTATTTCTCTTGTCTCTATTACTGCTCATCTTTGCTGCTGCTGTAACATGTAAATCAATAAGGTTTATCTTTAACCTTAACCTCTAATGACTAGTAACAACTCTAACTAGTAACCAATAACTCATTAAGTAGTAACAACCCATTGACTAGTAATGACTCCTAAACCAGTAAAGAGTCACAACTCGTTAACTAGTCACTAATAACTACTTATTAGTGATGTCACCAAGGTGGGAGGAGAGTTTCAAGAATTATCCAATAAAATAAAAACAGGAAATAAAAGCACTCTGGTTACACTTCATTTTATTCCGTTTTTGAAAAAAGTACAACTTGTGACAACACTGATCGCCTTCATGTGAGGTAGAAACATGATACAGTGGCACATTGTTCATCTTAACTACTAAAACTATGGTTTACTTCAAAACAGTGTTGCCAGGTGTACGATAATTATCGTATTTGTACATCGTTCTGCTTCACAGCATTTGACTTACTTTACTTTATTAAGTATTTTATTTATGAAAAAGTACAACTTGTGAATCTCAGACTTCATAAAACTTGGACCAATAAAAGTATAAAACATTGATCGGCATCATGTGAGGAAGAAACATGATATAATGGCACAATGTTCTATTATAATATTTACATCACAATAACTGGACACACTAACATTGACGAGGCGTTACAACAAAAGGAAAAACACATTCAAGTCTGTTTTGTAATACAGACACTGTTGAAGCTGTTTGACCTCAACAGAGCTGAGGAAAGTGCAAGAGACTTAAAAAGTCAAGAAAAAGAGGAAAAGACATCAAGTGAGTTACACATCATTTCCTAAAAATAAATAAAAGGCAGTGTCAGTGTTGTAAAAGAGCAGCAGCCTCAAGTTGTTCAGATGCAGAGAGCATCACAGCAGTCCGACCCCCCTCATGTAAATCATTTGGGACTGAAGTTTGATTTTAATGATATCAAATCTGTGCATGAGGGGAGGAGTAACCACAGAGTAAAAGATGAGATGAAAAAATGTCTCAGACTGACAAAAACAACATTATTAAGCTTATTCTAGATTATTAATGCTAAAAAATACTTTTAAAATCCTGATTTCTGACTTGTTTCAAAACACTTCAGGGTTGTTTATCTCATTCTTTCACCATACAATTATTTTTTGTATATACTGTACATGTATATATATTTTATTCCCTTTCTTTTTTCCACATCTTATTTCTTCTTTTCTCTTTACATATTTTTTTTTATATATTTATACTTCTGTATGTGTGAACTGCTGCTGACTGTGAATTTCCCCATTGTGGGATAAATAAAGGCTTATCAATACATTATATCATCTCAATAATTAACAGGGCAGCACCAAGCAGAGATGCAACGATTCAACAATTCTCAGAGGCGGCTCATCCATTACCTTCAGGTGCAGGTGAGGAAGACAATGTGATCAGATCTGAAAGCCTACAGCCGCTAGAGGCTGGACTAAAAGGCACAGTGGTGCTTCCAGCTAAGTGCTAACAGGCCTACAGTGACATGATGCTGTATTTTGGCGTGTTAGCATTGTTAGCCTGCTAACATTGTTAGCCTGCTAACATTGTTAGCCAGCACGGTGGTGGCTACGGCTCAGGTGGTTAAACAGTCGTCTCATGATCCAAAGGCTACGAGTTCAATACTGGCTCCATAATATAGAAAAATAATATTACCATGTTTAAGAGCCAGATGTTAAGACGGCCTGTAGTTACAGCGAATAGTTGTTTTCCATGTAAAAACCACTTTGATTAGAAAAATATCACGATGTGGAAATAAGAACTCTGACACTGGGCTGTAAAAACAAACCGGCTGATGAAGCAGCTTTGGTTGAGCTGGTGGTTTCCTGATCGTTGCTGTGATGAACTTCTATCCTCCCAGATCTCCTCTCAGGCCGTTTTCTGCAGCGCTGAGCAGGTCTTCATGACACCGATTCTTCAGGTTTTCCATTTCAAAGTCACTTCCTGGTTGTCCCTCTGCTCCTCGGCCCCTCGCTGGCCTACAAAGCCCTGCGAGAACATGGAACCAGTCTGAGACACACTACATTTATACAACCTGGACAATTACAAGCAAATATAGATATCAAGTGTGTCCTGTGACTGACTAACTAGCACACACACACTATAGACCTCCACTACACACTAACACACACACACACACACACACACACTATAGACCTCCACTACACACACACACTATAGACCTCCACTACACACTAACACACACACACACACACACACACACTATAGACCTCCACTACACACTAACACACACACACTATAGACCTCCACTACACACTAACACACACACACACACACACTATAGACCTCCACTACACACTAACACACACACTATAGACCTCCACTACACACTAACACACACACACACACACTATAGACCTCCACTACACACACACACACACACACACTATAGACCTCCACTACACACACACACTAACACACACTATAGACCTCCACTACACACTAACACACACACACACACACACTATAGACCTCCACTACACACTAACACACACACACTATAGACCTCCACTACACACTAACACGCACACACTATAGACCTCCAGTACACACTAACACACACACACTATAGACCTCCACTACACACTAACACACCCACACACACACACACACTATAGACCTCCACTACACACTAACACACACACAAACACACACACTATAGACCTCCACTACACACTAACACACACACACTATAGACCTCCACTACACACTAACACACACACACACACACACTATAGACCTCCACTACACACTAACACACACACACACACTATAGACCTCCACTACACACTAACACACACACTATAGACCTCCACTACACACTAACACACACACTATAGACCTCCACTACACACTAACACACACACACACACTATAGACCTCCACTACACACACACACACACACACACACACACTATAGACCTCCACTACACACACACACTAACACACACTATAGACCTCCACTACACACACACACACACACACACACACACACACACACACACACACACACACACACACACACACACACACACACACACACACACACACACACACACACACACACACACACACACACTATAAACAGCGTACTTTGGGGCTGCTTTTCTGCAAAGGGGACAGGACGACTGCACCGTATTGAGGGGAGGATGGATGGAGCCATGTATCGCGAAATTTTGGGCAACAACCTCCTTCCCTCAGTAAGAGCATTGAAGATGGGTCGGGGCTAATCTAACCTGCACATTCACTTTACTTCATGTTAAGTTGCGCATTTTGTAAATATATTTATATGTTAGCAATAGTAGTTTATTTAGCAATAGTAGTTCATATTTATATTATATTTTATCTTCTTCTTTTTTACTCTTTAGTAAGATTTTCATTGTACAGGAAAACCCGTTTCTGCACTGTACACATGATGATAAACGCTTTGAATCTTGAACTTCAAGGTCCTGGAGTGGCCGAGCCAGTCTCCAGACCTGAACCCAATAGAAAACCTTTGGAGGGAGCTGAATTACATACATAATTACATTTTTTTGTGTACATAGGTTTTTACCACTGTATATATTATATTATATTCTGCTATTTAATTTTTCTAATTCTTAACTGTGTGCTTTTATTTTTCTATCTGTCCCTTTGAGCTGCTGTAACAGCAAAGTTTCCCCACTGAGGGATCAATAAATAAATATCTATCTATCTGAAACTCTGTGTTGCCCAGCGACAGCCCCAAAACCTGAAAGCTCTGGAGAAGATCTGTAGGGAGGCGTGGGCCAAAATCCCTGCTGCAGTGTGAGCAAACCTGGTCAAGAACTACAGGGAACATCTGCCCTCTAATTGTAAACAAAGGTTTCTGTACCAAATATTAAGTTCTCTTTTTCTATTGTATCAAATACTTATTTCATGCGATACAATGCAAATTAATTATTTAAAAATCATACAATGTGTTTATCTGGATTCTGTCTCTCACAGTTGAAGTGTACCTACAATAAAGATTACAGACCTCTCCATTCTTTGTAAGTGGGAAAAATTGCAAGATCGGCAGTGTATCAAATACTTATTTTCTCTGGATGTAGAGTGCTTGAATTAGTGTGTTAAATTCAACCCATGACAACAAAACGCTGTAGAGAAGAAGGTTGTAACTTACGAATCTTTCCGCTTCTCTTCAGGTAAATTATAACACCAGTAACGAGAGCAACAAAGACGACACCAAGGACACCAAAGACACTGCCAAGGACAATGTCAGTGACATGTTTCCTGTCAGCCTCTTTTGGAGCATCTGAAAGGGGAGAAAAAAAAAAAAAAAAATCAGTTGATGGTGACGGCGATGAACTTATACGACACATTTTCGCCCTCAGTCAGTGTTTTTTGGAGGATTATCCAAAGACTTTTACCTGAGATTCCTGGCTTGGTTACGTTTCCCTCTGGGGGTCCGGCTATTCCCTCTGGAGGTCCGGCTGTTGTTTCTTCTTCTGTTTCAAATGAAACACAAAACTGTTGAGGTGCTTTTTCAAAAAAAGACAGAAATCTGCAATTTCATGATACAAGTTTTGGGTTAAAAACAAAAAAAATGTTTAATTTGGCACGTGCAGTGCTGAACTCACCAACGATGATCGGAATAACGCAGCCTTCCATAAATTTGGGGAAAAATGCTTTGTACTGTCCGCTGTCAGCAGGCGTCACCGAGCGGAGCGTCACATTCAGGACTCCTCTCTTCAGGTCCTCAGAGAACAGAGTGGTCCTGTTTCTGTATTGATCAATCGGTGGCTGAGGATGAATTAGTCTGTGTCGAAATGAGAAGACATAATTGTGTCCTCTCTTGAGGTCCTCTCTCGTCACATCCATGGTAAAACTAGATGCATCCTCCTCTGGAACCAGCCGATAACGTAGATGGACGTCATCGCCTTTTTTGGCCCTGATCGTCTCCTTTGGGCAACTGACCAGAGACGCTCCTGAGGAAACAAACAGCACATTAACACAGCTCTGGAGAAAACAGCCATATTTTCAGACATTTAAACACTTTTACAGCCGTCTGCTCCCACAATGAATAAACTGATCAACATATAGTGGATTTTTAAATATATAACAGACCTAGAAACAGGTCACATTTAAGGGTGTAAGGACACTGTTCAGAGTGTACAGCCCTGAGGAAAACTGACATTTTGAGCCTCATGAGTAACAATTAAAGCTGCAAGCAGCGTTGGAGGGGACTCTTATTAAACATGACGAGTTTAAAACAGATTGTAATATACCCTAAATAAATAATAAAAATAAGTGAGTTCAAAAGGACTTAAATCTCCCTCTGACTTTTACTGAGAGATCCATCGTTAATCTCGGATTAAAGTTTAAGTAAATGCGTCCAACAAGTGCTAAATCTGATGGATGCTAATGCTAACAGTCGACAACGTTAAATGTCTAAACCTTAATGGATCCTAAACCCGCTGCTAATGCTAGCTAGTTAGCTTATGTAGCGATCTTACCTTGTTCAGTTAATAGTGCAACAACCAGGCAGATTGTTCGTAAATCCACAAATGTCATGGTACCAGTCGGAAAAATTGTTGCTTTTAATGCTGCTGCTCTAAACTAAACTAAACACTGCGCGCAGCGGATCAAGACACAGACACACTCCGACTGGACGCTGAGCAGCATCGACTCTTCCTGTCACTACCAAACGACGCCCGTATTCTTCTTTTTGCTTCTGGTCATGTGACATTTCCAACCAATATAATTGGTTTAGCGTGACATACGAGCACTTGGGAGTGACGTTGGTCTCAGAATAACGAGCACGATTGGCTCAAAACAGCTAACCTGTTGTGTCACCTCCCTCACGGTGGATGGACTCATGATTTACCTTATTAGTTCCCACTTGACATTTGTTTATGGAGACACATTAGTGTAACACAGCTAAGTGGGAGCTGCTGCGGTGCCGTGAATTGATCCGTTCCGTCACACAGCAGTGGATGAAGACGCTTTTGAACACATACAGAACAACTATATTTGACTATCAGGCAACAGTAAGCTTGTTATTTTGGTTATGTACGATCATTTACCCCAAAATACTATAAATTCGAGTCTGTGGTTCGATAATTCTATATTTCTCACCTGGCAACACTGCTGTCAGGGAGCTGTCTGCATAAGCGAGTACAAAGTCCTGACGTGTACTACAGTGAACACACTGTCCTATGAAACTAAATAAGCTCAGATCTGAAAACTCACTCAAACTGCTCCTTAAATGTTTAATTACTAAAAGCAATCAAAATATAACATTCAAAAACATGTTACATATGAATATAATATTTATCTTTCTGTCCTTCATGAAATGTGCTCGTGTTGATACCAGCCATTTTGAACTGACGCAAGAAGGCAAAGCTCCAGCCCCACAAATGAGACATAATTTTAAAGCTTAATTTGTCCTCTCTAAGGAACACCAGGACTTAGAAGAGTGACATGTGTAATATGAGAGTTATAAGGAAAAACTGAATGTGAATATCAGGAGGTTATGAAGATCGTAGAAATATATCTTTTTACCTGGTTCTAGCTGACGTCCGTCTCCGCTCTGACTACAGCCGCTATTTTCCACGCTCTGATTGGCCGAGGCAGCGTGACAGCGCGCCGATGACGTGCTTTTTTTTCTCTCTCTCTCTGTGCAACTTTATTTAAATCCGACAACAGCTGAACAGACCGACAAGATGTTGACATAAAAGACGACTTTTACTTGTTTTTCAGCCTTTTAAAGTCAAAGTCTCGCCTCATTGTTTCATTTAATCAACACTCATGACAGTTTTTGAATATCTTAATAAAGTAAAATAACTGTATCTATCTATAAGGTCGTGTTTACTTTCTTATACTGTGACCACTTCCTGTATGTACCTGAAATGTGTGTCGTCACGTGACCAATTCAGTTTTTATTCCAGCGCTTTCACACTCCTCTGCACTGACGTGTTTACATTTAATTTACTTATTAATTCCCAACAGAATCAGCTTTGTTGGTTAAGAGTTTCAAGCTGCTTTCAATGCTGCAAAGTGAACAAGTTAAAGGGTGGAAACAGACCTGTTGCACAACAGAGTTAAGTTGGTTCGTGCCACCAATTTGCTTAGTTTGCTTACCAGAAACAAAACAGTAACTTATTACATTCCCTTTGCATTTGGAATGTCATACCCTCTTGTGTTTTCAAATGTGTGCAAATCCTCAAATCTTCTCATTATTTGCAGGTTTATGTGAAAATATCAGAGATTTTTAGTGTGATCTCAGACTTTCACACCACTGTATATTGGTTCACTCCAGCCTAACACGGAGAGGAGAAATCACAGGGCTTCAACAAATACCCTTTTAAAAACTCAAATTCATCCACAATAACCTCTCAGGATCAGGAACTCCAATGTGGTAGGACATAGACCTAAACACAATAGATGTGATCTATGGAATCAGATGCAAATTATGCCATAGGGTCTATGTGGGCAGAAGTCCGAACTCCCTCAGCCAGACTAAAACACATTTACCACATACACAAAATGGACAGAACCACCGTATTATACACTCACCTCACACCACAGACAGTATGACAGTATTTGGTCTGGAAACAAATACAAACTGGTCTAAACAACAGAGGCAGAGGACAGAAAGACGCTGGATAAACAAACTGGAGACCTGTGATCCAACAGGCCTGAAAGAGGTTTGAATAACCTGGAACGAGCCTCCATCTGGAGGACAAAGTGGGAAACTGCACTTGCCTGATGTTTTACTGGTTTTCCTATTGTTTGGCATGTTTTTGCTCATGGTACTTATGCATGCCAATAACATCACTTATTAGAATATTTATTCATGTAATGAAACTGTATTTGTGTAATGGAAATGTTTGTTTTTCCTATTCATTGGTGCATACCTTGAATCTTTTAGTGACTTCACTTACTCCTATTTGGATGGAGAACCACTTCTTCACCCTTCTGAGGGTGTTGGGAATCCTGTTTAACTTAACCTTAACCTCTAATGACCTCTGATAACTAGTAACAACTCTAACTAGTAACCAATAACTCATTAAGTAGTGTAGTGGTTATTCCAGCTGAGTTTATAACCACTGTGGTGGCTGAGCAGAAGCGTCTGACTCGACACCTCCAAAAGACCAATGTCCACAGAGAAAGTATAAAATAAACAAATAAATGAAATGTTCAAAATAAAGCACTATTTATTCTTAACATAATAATGTCCGCAAAACTCATAGATAAAGATGCTATTTTAAATAAGGATGCTAAAGATAACACAAGATTCTCAGGTGCACAGATCCAGGTCTTGGCTGTGAGGTCACACCTTCCTGACAGTCTGCCTCGCCTTTATCCCCATCCTCCGGCCACTAGATGGGGTTGGCTCAAAAAACAACCCATTGACTAGTGATGACTCCTAAACCAGGAGAGTTTTCAAGAATTATCCCATAAAATAAAAACAGGAAATAAAAGCACTCGGTCTGCTTCACAACATTTGACTTACTTTACTTTATTACATTTTTGAAAAAGTACAATTTGTGAATCTCAGACTTCATAAAACTTGGACCAATAAAAGTATAAAACATTGATCGGCATCATGTGAGGAAGAAACATGATATAATGGCACAATGTTCTATTATAATATATTAGAACATTAGAACATTATTCTAGATTATTAATGCTAAAAAATACTTTTAAAATCCTGATTTCTGACTTGTTTCAAAACACTTCAGGGTTGTCAAACTCATTTTAGTTCAGGACCAATAAAATCACAGCATGATAACCTTTAAAACTACGTCAACTCCAAATGTTTCCCTTTGTTTTAGTGCAAAAAAGCACCTTCTGAAAATGTTCACATTTAATAAACTCTTTTTATAAAACATTAAGAACGACCTGTCACCCCACCGTGTGCTCGACACCCCTCAATCAATACATTATGATATCTCAATAATTAACAGGGCAGCACCAAGCAGAGATGCAACGATTCAAGAATTCAAAATTAAGGACTCAAGAACCCCAACATGAAGCAGGAACAACAAGAAGAAACCTGCGACGGCTCAGAGGGGGGTCGTCCGTTACCTTCAGGTGCAGGTGAGGAAGACAATGTGAGCGGATCTGAAAGCCTACAGCCGCTAGAGGCTGGACTAAAAGGCACAGTGGTGATTCCAGCTAAGTGCTAACAGGCCTACAGTGACATGATGCTGTATTTTGGCGTGTTAGCATTGTTAGCCTGCTAACATTGTTAGCCTGCTAACATTGTTAGCCAGCACGGTGGTGGCTACGGCTCAGGTGGTTAAACAGTCGTCTCATGATCCAAAGGCTACGAGTTCAATACTGGCTCCATAATATAGAAAAATAATATTTACATGTTTAAGAGCCAGATGTTAAGACGGCCTGTAGTTACAGCGAATAGTTGTTTTCCATGTAAAAACCACTTTGATTAGAAAAATATCACGATGTGGAAATAAGAACTCTGACACTGGGCTGTAAAAACAAACCGGCTGAAGCAGCTTTGGTTGAGCTGGTGGTTTCCTGATCGTTGCTGTGATGAACTTCTATCCTCCCAGATCTCCTCTCAGGCCGTTTTCTGCAGCGCTGAGAGCATCTTCAGACTGATTCTTCAGGTTTTCCATTTCAAAGTCACTTCCTGGTTGTCCCTCTGCTCCTCGGCCCCTCGCTGGCCTACAAAGCCCTGCGAGAACATGGAACCAGTCTGAGACACACTACATTTATACAACCTGGACAATTACAAGCAAATACTGATATCGTTATGTAAAAATACCAACTTACCCAATCAAGGATCAAGTATCAAATACAACTACACACTAACACTAACTAGCTCACACACACTATAGACCTCCATTACACACTAACACACTTAATTAGTGTGTTAAATTCAACCCACGATAACAAAACGCTGTAGAGAAGAAGGTTGTAACTTACGAATCTTTCCTCTTCTCTTCAGGTAAAGTATAACACCAGTAACAAGAGCAGCAACACCAAAGACACTGACAAGGACAATGACATGTTTCCTGTCAGCCTCTTTTGGAGCATCTGAAAGGGGGGAAAAAAAAAATCAGTTGAGAGCAGCTGGCACAAAGGTGATTGTCTTGTGATCAAAAAGAAAGTAGGATGAAGTGTTTTTTGGAGGAATATCCAAAGACGTTTACCTGAGATTCCTGGCGTGGTTACGTTTCCCTCTGAAGGTCCGGCTGTTGTTTCTTCTTCTGTTTCAAATGAAACACAAAACTGTTGAGGTGCTTTTTCAAAAAAAGACAAATCTGCAATTTCATGATACAAGTTTTGGGTTAAAAAAAATACAAAATAAATTTGGCACGTGCAGTGCTGAACTCACCAACGATGATTGGAATAATGCAGCTTTTGTTAAATGTGGGGAAATATGCTCTGTACTGTCCGCTGTCAGCAGGCGTCACAGAGCGGAGCAGCAGATTCAGGACTCCTCTCTTCAGGTCCTCAGAGAACAGAGTGGTCCTGTTTCTGTATTGATCAATCGGTGGCTGAGGATGAATTAGTCCGCCTCGAAATGTGAAGACATAATTGTGTCCGTCCTTGAGGTCCTCTCTCGTCACATCCATGTTAAAACTAGATGCATCCTCCTCGGGATCCAGCAAATAAGTTAGACGGACGTCGTCGCCTTTTTTGGCCCTGATCGTCTCCTTTGAGCAACTGACCTGAAACGGTCCTGAGGAAACAAACAGCACATTAACACAGCTCTGGAGAAAACAGCCATATTTTGATACACCTGGCTTTCATTAAAGCTCGCTGCAGATGTCAAAAAAACTAGAAAGAGACTAGAAGGTCCCACCTGGGCTTCCATAAACAAATAGTAAAAATAAGTGAGTTCAAAAGGACCTAAATCTCCTCCTGACTTTTACTGAGAGAAACAAAGCTATAAAGTCGATAATATTCGCCATAATGTTGATATGACATCAACGTAGCTTTGATATTATATCAATTAATATGATATAATTGCCGTAAACAAAGTGGCAAAAGCCGACAACTTTAAACTAATGTTTAAACTTTAAATGGACTCGATGTATGCAGCTAATGCTAATGCTAATGCTAATGCTAATGCTAATGCTAGTTTACGTAGCTTACCTGCGTCAGTAAATAGTGAAACCACGCAGACTAGTGCTAAAAACACAGCGGTGACCGTCATCGTAAAGACTGCGTGACACCAGTCGGAAATAATGTGATAAAATGCGGTTGTTAATGTGATAAAATGTCGTTTTTAAAAAGGCCGCTCCGTGAACACGGCTGATCGGAGGTCAAAACACAAACACCGGGTTTCGCGGGGAGGATTCAAACCCCCCTCCCTCTGCATGTCAGACAGACATGCGTCACTTCCGGTGAGACACAAACACACACGGCAGCGAGGAAATAAATTTGTACCCTCACTGCATTGGTGCACAAAAACCTGCTCTCACTTTTGCACTGCTCTATTTAATTAATTATTATCAATTAGCGTCACTGTATATGGCATATTCAATAAATATTACAGGTAATGTTATTGCATAAGTTTTTTTTTTTAATTTAAAAAAGGTACTGCAGTTTCCTCTTGGAGGTAATAAAGTAAGATCTCTTCCAACAACCTTTAAGATAAAAACTACATCAGTTCATTCATCTTTATTCATTATTATTATTATCATTTGTATCATTTGTATTATTATTATCATATAATACATCTCCTCACTCTGAGTGTACATGTTGTTATGTGTTATTGTTGGTAGTAGTAGTAGTGGTAGTATTATTAGTATTATATAGTACAGTGCCTTACTATGATTGTGCATGTTGTTATATATTTGTATTAGTAGTATTATTAGTAGTGGTATTATTATTATTATTATTATAAGACTCTGGACTCACCTGGTGCAGTAATTTACCTCTGTGTAATAATTTGTAATAATAATTTTTAATACATCTTTTTTTTTAATTCATACTTTTATATATTTATATTTTATTTTGTGTTTGAAGTGTATTCTTATTCTTATTCTTATTCTTTTGGAGCTGTGTGTAACAAAAAGCAGTGTCCCCCTGGGGATTATTAAAGTGATTCTGATTCTGTCTTTACAGGACAGAATTAAAGTTTAGACTAATTCCAGCCAAATAAAACACGCAGCACTAAACCACGTCACATTCCAGATAGTAGAAATGTATCTTTTTACCTGATTCTAGAATGTTCCGAGCGCCGACATTCTGTCCCTTCAGTAGCTGCAGCCGCATGTGGCCTATACCACGCCCCTTTTTACTGAATTTCGCGCCATTCGGGGGCGCTGAGGGCTCTGATTGGCCGAGGGAGCGTGACAGCGCGCTAACGATGCTTTTTGACGCGGGTAATTTTTTTCTCTCTCCATGCAACTTTATCCGACTCTAGCTGAACAGACCGACAAGATGTTGACATAAAAGACGACTTTTACTTGTTTTTCAGCCTTTTAAAGTCAAAGTCTCGCTTCATTGTTTCATTTAATCAACACTCATGACAGTTTTTGAATATCTTAATAAAGTAAAATAACTGTATCTATCTATAAGGTCGTGTTTACTTTCTTATACTGTGACCACTTCCTGTATGTACCTAAAATAAATTCATTCACATGATCAGTTGAGTTTTTATTCCAGCACTTTCACACACCTCTGCACTCAAGCTGCTTTCAATGCGTGAACAAGTTAAAGGGTGGAAACAGACCTGTTGCACAACAGAGTTAAGTTTGCTAGTGCCACCAATTTGCTTAGTTTGCTTACCAGAAACAAAACAGTATCTTATATTTTTAGATTTTTAGTTTGATCTCAGACGTTTGGACCCCATAATCATAATCCTGCGGACACAATATGTATTTTATAACTAATTTCTGGATGAGTGGATCTTCTCACTGACACTGTGTGACTGGTGTTGAGGGTTCAGGGTTGTTCTGGTGTAAAGTGCTCTGTAACGCCACCCAGAGGACGGAGCCGGATCAGGTGGCCTCCTGACAGCACATCTACACTGTGTCTGATACCAAATGATATATGCATGTTTTTCTACAATAGAAAACAGCTTTTATTTTAACCAGCACCAGTGTCACGTGTACATCCAGAGTGAGTGCTGATGGTAGATTTTACAACCTTTAAGTCTTTTGTTTATCTTTTTTTTTTTTAAGTTTTATATGCAGTATGGAGTATTTCACTTTTTACTTTATTAGCACAGTGACAGAAATTAAGAGTGAAAAATGACACCTGTTACAAATGCCAAACATTCAGATTTCTATTATTAAAGAACCTTTACCATCAATCATAACCATTTCTAAAAGCTGTGGCTTAAGTAGAACCATTAAAAGCTACTAATTTAGCATCATTTACTAGCATGTAGGCCACCGTAGAGGCACTTTATCAATCTCACACATTATTTCAACACTTGGTAACTTGGGATCTCCACTGAAATGGTGGTTAAGGGCGTTTGGTTTGAACAGCATTACCTTGTAAAGATGGACTTAACCTTTGCAGATACTGTGAACACATCCATTCAAATAAAGCATGTTTGTGTATTAACAGTCACCCAAAACAAACCGGTGCTTGAGATTTGTGGCGTCAAACCCATTTTCAACATTTCGGCTCTGCTCACAGTAAAACACAAAATTTTTATTGCCACTTTAGTTTCAGTGGAGGGTTTAAAGTCTTTGTTTCCAGTAACTGTGAGTGATGCAGATCCATTAAAGAGCCACAAACTGAGCAGGAAGAGAAAACACAAAGCAGACACGTGGCACCCTTTTTCCCCCATATTTATTTGAAATTATTTCAAAGGATAAAAACATGGTTGATTAACATGAAATGACCACAGGGCTTCTGCTCTATGAGAGTGGACGAGGTGAGAACAGGAGGAGACCTGTGAGACGAGGCGAGCGAGCGTGCGTCCAGGACAGGAAGTGGAGCTCCATTTATAGTTTCTGTTCAGAATGACCCAGACACGCCGTCACTACAAGTACCCGATTGGTTTTTTTGTTTTGTTTGTTTTTTCAGAACCAGGATCCCCAAAATGTTGGCAAAAACGTCACCCGCATCCATTCGGCTCATTCACCCCCATGGCCAAACATCCAGAGAAGTGCTACTATCAGACCGAAGCTCACCGACTGGAACAATGTTATAATCATTTCTCTTTCCTATATTACAAGCTTTTTACAACATAAAAATAGATCAGTAACTATGATTACCATATTCCTTAATGTAAATATACAATATTTATTGCATTTTCAAATAAACTTGTTTCTTATTTACTTTGTTGTCATCATTTTCCCTCCTAAAAAAAAAGAAAATAGAAAATAAAAAGCACTGGTACCGATGAGGGTGACAACAGATCTGTGTAAGGCAAAGACCAGCAGGAGGCGCCGCATCACTGAGGATGAAGAATCTGACCTGAACGAGCGTTTCTTTTTGTTCCTCTTACTTCAAATGAGATTTGATTAGTGTTTTAACGTCAAGCTCAAAGAAAACTAAAGAACTTCCTTCTGCTGAAACAGTTTTCTGGCACTTAAGTGTTCCATTTTTTTTTGTTTTTCTGTTTTTTTTGGTTAGCTTCTACCATCTACAATCTGTACAAACGTCTCCTTGCATAGCAATTTAACAATAAATCGTCTTTCTCTGGCCGTACTGCCTTTCCAAGGCGGCTCAACCAGCAGCAAAAGGAAAATGGATTCAGAACAGTTGAGCTCTTCGAACAAACTTCCTCACACGGAAAGTATAAATGATAAATGATCCCTTATGAGCAGCTCTCTGCACTGCAAACCTGCAGCCCAAATCATCCAGTAAACACGATAACTAAAAATAATTTAGTGTAGTGGAGCCACAGTGTGTTTGGAGAAAGATGCTGGCCATACAAACTTCAGCTTTTCAGACACATCAAGGGAAAAAAAAACAAACAAATAACTCACATGAACCCCCTTAAAACGTTTTTCTAGATTTTTGTCACATCGACGTGAGCGTGATCCCGATCGTCGGGTCTAATGTTGTGCATAAATCAGCGTCATGCACAGTGTTTCGGTTTAGCAGATAAGCTGCCGTGCAACGTCGCCTGAAGATGGAAACACAAACACTCCTACATGGATAAAGGAAAGGAGGCGGGCGGTGCAAGAAAGCAGGAAAACGGTCCCCGTCCATGTGTAGAAATAAACAACCAGACAAGGCTTCTGTCATAACTTGGCAAACTTACCAGTGATGCATTTAGTCCATGATCAAAGAGACTTTAAAACATGTCAATTATATATAACGTGGAAAGAGTCGTCGCTCTGTGCACTTTATTTGACTCCACTTGCTTTTGGCACACTGGCACAGAGCTTTGAATCAAACGCACCCTCACCTGGCACTGCTGGAATGGCTATTTAAGACAAAAAAATTAACCAAAAAACTTAAAAATATATATATATATAACCGTGAATAATCCCCACATTCATGGCATTATCAGTTTTTGTGGGAAACTGCTGAAAAGTTTCCGTCTGTAGTGTTTGAATTTTCCCCCTGGCAAATTAATTTTGACACCAAAATAATAAAAATCAAAACAAAATAAAAGATGTTATTGAGAATTATGAGAGTCATTGTCATTATTATTGTGAATAGGCATTAAAAAAAAGAAAGGTGGAATGCACAGATTTGGAAGTGTTGGGAGTTTGGTCCTGATATGTAGCGTCAAACAGAAGCCTCGTGGTCGACGTGGTCGCAGTCAGAGAGGTCGAAGGTCGTTTCTGGCCTCCCAGTGGTTTGTTTTTGTTTGTTGTCTCATGCAAAGACAGAAGGTGACCGCCGAGCAGCGTCGACCCCGCGTGGTGGTGGTGGTGGTGTCTACTTACGCCACTGTGCTTCCAGCTGGTGGTTTAGTGTTAGTGTGTGTGTGTGTGTGTGTGTTTTGTAGTGTTGTTTGAGTGCTTCAAGTCCTGAGCTGAGGGCGTGTTCACCTCCCCACCGGCGGCGCTGGAGGAGCTCCTCTCATCATGGCTGAAGGAACCAAAGAAAGAAAACAGAGAGACACAGAGACGAGAGGGGGAGTCAGTACACGTCAGGTAACAGCGCACGGCTAGAAATCATCAACTCTGAAAAAACAGGCCATAAATTCCACACGGCTGCGACAAAAAGCTGGAAATAATTAACAAACCACTTTGTAGCATGAAAACAGCAACTCAGGGAATAAACCTCATAACTCCTGATGAAGATGATTTAATTGTTCAAGCTCAAATTTAATTTACTGTTTTATACTTTTATGTAAATGTTTTGCATGTAAAGTCTTAATTTGTAAAGTGACTATAGCTGTCAGATGAATGTAGTGGAGTGGAGGTATTCTTTTTAAAATTTGCTTCCTAGAAATAGGGCAGAATCTTAAATATTTCCAGAGGGGGGCAGCAGGCAAGCACACCTAAGAAAGGCCCATTAAAAAAAAAGGAATCAATATCAGTTTAACTGTACGCTACATTTTGAATATTCTCACTGCTTAACATTGCCGTCAGACAGACTTTTCAATGGGGAACTGAGGCTACACGCTGCCTTTAAAGCCACCAGACTCCATTGAGAAAAACAGTAATTTTACCTCGCAAGACTCAAGAGTTGCTGGTCCACCGTTGCTTTGATCGATGACTTTACATATTAGTTTGGATCCGAACTAACCCGTTAAAAACACCACCGTCACAAAGTAACACAAAGAAAACTTACCGATCAAGGCAGCAATAGACAAACAATTCCATTGTTCTGTGAGGTAAAATGACCGTTTTTGTAAATGGAGTCTGGTGGCTTTTGTGCCAGTTCCCTATTGCAAAGACGGCAAAATAAAGCAGTGAAAATATCCTAAATATCACGCACACATACGTTTTCCTGCTTCTGTATCGCAGTACATTGCTTAACGTCTCTGCCGAGACTCCTGCCTGCTTCTCCAAACTGGGAGGGTGCACTGACCGCCAGCTACTGTAGGTAAAAACACTGACCATAGCTACATAGCTCATACAACCCCACTTCAAACATCTGAAATATCCCTTTAAGTGTGATGAAATACTCTTGTTAAAGTACAGTACCTGACTGTCTGAGCTAAAGATGGCCAAAAAAAAAGGCATCAAACAAGGCAGCAAATCAGGTAACTGGTAACTTTAACAGATCTTTTTCAGTTTTCATCAGTTTGGTTTATTTACTGGGCAAATAAACCAAACTTGTCTGACAGCAACGCTCTCCGCGAGCTGTTTGGAAATGTAAAAGTGCAACCAAAACACGTAAGCAGCCGAGACAGAGAGCAGACGGGTGTGTGGAGAGGTCAGTGCTCGCACCCTTGTTGGTTTTGCTGGGGTAGACCTTGCTGAAATGCCGGTACTCCTCCGGAGGGGGGAGGTCCTCGATCGGGTGGAAGTTGAACTTCGATTCAAAATCATCTGAGAGGAAAGAAAAAAAAAAAAAAAAAGTGTGTACACTTTATATCACATTTAATATATTTAATATCAGGTTATTCTGGACAAGAGTCATGGAATAAAGTAAATCTCTCCCAGACGGAGTTCAGGGAAGTTATTATTATTATTATTGGAGGAAGTCATGGAGAGTTTTTCCTGCATGTCATGTTACATTTATGGGTCTTTGAGCTGTTCAGTCATGGAACAGTCAGGGAGTGTAGCAGCTGACCAGTGTGTGTGTGTGTGTGTGTGTGTGTGTGTGTGTGTGTGTGTCTGTGTGTGTGTGTGTGTGTTTCTGTGTGTGTTCCTGCGTGGACGTGCAGCAGTGAACCTCAGTAATCGAGGAACCCTCCCTGCCCTCCTGATTTGTTCCAACAGGAAACAGAACCCCCCCCCCCCGGCTCGTTTGCATGGGCGCAGCAGGTCATTTGACTATCAACGGTCACCTTTAACCATCACATCAAGATCATAAACCAAACTCCTGTGTCTGCAGATCAAAGCCACCTCCAGAACACGTCTACAAAGAGACAAAAACAACAGATAAGATGCTCCTGGCAGATTTAAAGAGAACGCAGAGTGGGTTTTGAGGAGTCGCAGCGTCCAAACCATCACTTCGTCTCCTCGCATCCAAAATCTCATTCTGCCAGATTTCAGTCGCGGCACGTGAGAAATGGTGAAGGGTGGAAAGAAGTCTGGCTGCCAAAAAGTACACAGTTTCTGGGACATTAAAGGGCCACTACACCAGTTTTACTCATAAAGTTGAGGTTACTCGTCACAAAGTGTAGCGGGAAAACAAATGCGTCCTGTCTTCTGTCAGTCTGGAGCTGTTCGACAGTCACCGTCACTATTATTAGAATTATTGTTCTCGCAGCAGACGTGGCTGCTGCAGCCGTTTCCAACAATCCAACTGCTTCGCTCTCGCCTTCGACATCTTCGTGTTGAGGAAACAAAAACATGGCGGACAGCGAGGTGGACTCAGCAGGACAGTCGGCCTGCTGAAGGGCTCGAGTGGGGGGGGGTGTCACATGATCAACACATCCCCTTATGACATCATAAAGGGAGCCAAAATGGAAACGGAGCGTTTTCACACATTTACTGGAAGATGAAGCAGGAGAAACAAGTCGTGACCGGGTTTACATGGTCTGTCAGCGTCAAACAAAAACTGGGAGAGAGTTTCAAATCTGCACTTTCCAGTGAAGTTGACCAGGTGACCTAGTTTTTTTGTTACGGCACTTTGAAAACGTCACGTGATCTGATCACGCTGGTGTGATCGCAGACCTCTAAAGGGTTAAACGGGGAGTTTTTCCTAATATAATATCGGATGCTGCTCATGTGGGGACTCTTGAATCCTTAATTTTGATTTCCTGAATCGTTGGGTCTCTTAATTAACTCTTAATTAAAGAGTTTGGTCCAGACCTGCTCTTTATTGAAAGCGTCTTGAGATTACGCTGTTATGAATTGACGCTTTATAAATAAAGATTGATTGAAAGAAACAGAACAGGTGTGATCCACCACCCTGAAGTCAAATCTAAAAATCACATTTAATAAAAAAAACACAAATAGTTTAGTAGCTTTTGATGGTGAAATCATGAACGAGGAGGTGGTGGAGGAGGAGGAGGAGGAGGAGGAGGAGGAGGCCTGACTCACCTATGATGGACTTGGAGGAGGAGATGGAGGAGTGGCCGTTCCGGATGGGCGGGGGCGGTGGAGGGGGTCCGGCTGGGGTTCGGTTGGAGGAGGAGGAGGATAAGGAGACGGAGGAAGAGGAGGGAGGTGGAGGTGGTTTGCCCGCTCGGCTGTGGGGCTCCGAGGTCACAGAGCTGTGGACGCGGTAGGGGGGCGGGGGAGGAGGGGCGTCCCGGCCGCCGTTACGAGACCCGAGAGGGGGCACCTGGGGAGCTGCATGGATAACACACACACACACACACACACACACACACACACACACACACACACACACACACAGGATCAGGGTGACATGTATGATGTTACAGTAACCAGAGCAGCTCTGTCATGAGGATTTTAACGGATGTTGGTGCTAAAAGTTTGTGATTTCTGGCTTCACTTTGTTGTTAAGTGAATTTTCCTTTAGTTTCTATGAATCGCAAACTGCAGATGATTTCTCATCACCTGATTCAACATATTTCCAGACGTCTGACACCAAAAAAAAAAAAACATCCCACTGCTGGTGCATTCGAGGACACTTTGACTTCTGGGATTTGAGAATCAAGAATCGGTTTCTTTCACATCCACCCTAATTTGATATCAGCGACTAAAAATCCCAGTTTTCTCCTTTTGGCTTATAGTTTATTAATCTTTGTTGGATTCTCTATAAAACATATCTGTAATGAATTCTCTGAGTGTCCTTGAATGCACCTCAAAAAGGAGCGTATGCTGATTTAACTTTAATGAACAATAAATGTATCCTACTAAAGAGTCATTGCAATGAAATATCTAATATTGTACTGAACGTCATACTGAAAGGGGAATAAGTCTAACAATGGATTTTAATCTCTAAAAAAACAGCCTAAAGTCTACATAATTAGAAATTAAATAAATGATGATAATAATAATGGGCTACCACATGAGCTGCAACAATCATTTCCATAATCAATTAATCTGTGTATCATTTTTTTTTGATTGATCTCTTCTAAAATAAAAATAAATATATGTCCGTCACCATGTCCTAGAGGCCAAGGTGACGTCTTCAAATGTCTCATTTTGTCCGACCGACATTAGAAAACTAAAATATATATTAAATTAATAATTAATAATGCCTTAAAAAATAAAAACAACATCAATAGATCAATTATTGTCATTTTTTTTAACCAAACACATACAAAAATGATCTGTTTAGTCCTTTAAATGCTGCTAAATAATGATTATATATCAATCTAAAATGTCACATTGTGTTTTGTTGCTGTCTTTAAACAGCAGATTAACACCATAACTGTCATCACCGGCTGGTTATAGTTACGTATAATATACAGATAGAGATTATTTCCACAACTCTGCTCCCTTACATTTACTTTTAAATGCAAGAAAACAAAACACAAACAGCACACTGAGGAGCAGAAGAACAGGGACAACAGAGGAAACAGAGGGCATCTTGCAGCTTAATGTAAATGTAGGGGAGAAGCAGAGAGAGTGAAAGTGAAGAGGAATGCTGGAATATTCCACAGAGTTTCAGGAATGCAGAGAAACCAGGAGGCCTCGTGGCGAGTCGCTCCGTCGTCCAATCACAACACGGAGCTGCAGCTAACAAGTGCCTTCCTGTTCTGTGCGTTCGCTCTGAATTCAAATTACAAACGTGCTTCTGTGAGCCGCAAAACTGCTCTGAGGAGGAAATTAAATCACCATCTTAAAGTTTATATATAAAATATATTAAAAAAAGGCTAATTTATAATAAAAAAAAGCATCTTTCTTTCAAACGTATATTAACCTCTGGGTTTAAATACGTGATGCATCTAATGTGTTCTTATCTCATCAAGTCTAAACATGCAGTGCCATCACACGTGTTGGAATACTTGAATTTCCCCCGACTGGAGATCCAACGAGGACAAAAGCAACAGACAGACGCAGCTGTAGATATCATAGAATATATCAAACTAAACCTGGCGTGAATGCTGCAGTCAGAGGAGGAGGAGGAGGAGGAGGAGGGTTTATTAGGTTATATAGAGCCAAACAAATCACATCCCTGCCCTCCGCTCTGCTTTCAGAGACGACCTCCAGTAGGTGAAATCACGTGGAGGAAGTGTTGCTTTAAGGATGTGCTGCACTTTAGAGATAACGGGTCTAAACTTGCTCTGGTTTTTCTATGAACATTCCTCAAGATCCACGTTGTCTGCTGCTCAAATACTCAATCAGGAGGAGTCGTTGCAGCCTCATTTTCTTAAAGTTTAACTTAAACCTGGGTCCTATTTCTGTTCAGGTTCAGGCTGCAATGGCTGCAACATGCACCTGATCACAGTAGGTCCACTAAAAGAGCTTGTTTGATCCACTGACAGGCTCAGAGTGTTATTCTAAGTGTGTGACAGCATCATGGAAAGGATCCCTACAGAGAGAGACCTGGAAGATCCTTTTGGTTTAACCACAAACAGCACACACACCAGACTACATTCACTAAAACAGGGATTTTAGCTCACAGAACACCAGAGCTCAGGTCTACTGCTGCCTCAGTCAGTTAGTTGGTTTGCGTTATTGTGTGACTTCGGTTTATTAAAGGGCTAATTCCGTGTAACGCACAACAACACCTGTTTAGCTTTTATACTGAACACACGGTCCGACAGCTACTTATACCCCAATGAGTCAAAACACGTTGGTTTATCCTTGAAATAACTGATAAATGACTCATTATTCACCATCAGAGTGCTTCAGTTTCCTCTGACTGCTGTTCCACACCACAGCCCTCCATTTACACAAAGCTGTACACTCATAGTTTAGATTTTCATCTCATTATTGGCTCTATAATCACATAATTACATTTCTGCATTGATTCCTGGCTATAGGAGCCATTCAGTGAGTTCATCTTGTGTTTTACCTTATATTTGTTTTATTAGTACGAGATGTATGTATTGTAGATGATGTATTATATTTACATGGGCATATAACTTCTGCTTAGAGGGGCGTGATCAGTTCAACCACACACACACACACACACACACCCGAATGGAAATAAATGGACCTTATCTTTTTAAATGGGTTTTCCTTTTAGACATATTGTTTGTGCGTTGAAGTCACAGCCCCTGTGTTGCTGATAAAGGGCTCTGATAAGTTTTCAGCTCAATCTGACCAAAAGAGACCGATTACGATACGGACCTGGATCAGGTCTCTGCTACCTCTTGGTCAACCCCGTTAGTGAAAACACATCAATATGTAATTTTACATTCTCTGCACACACAACACGAACGACACACGAGGGACATCATTAGCAGCAGAACTGTGTTTTTAGGTGGACTTTTCCTTTAAAAGCTGAAGTGAGATGAAGTGAGGTGAGAAAAATGACTTTATAATCTACTGATGGACTTGACTCTGAACATGAATATGTCGGCTCTGTGTGTTCACGGTGAACATGGTCGTACCTGCTCTGCGTCCAGGCGGCTCTCTGGCGGGCGGCGGTGGTCTGACGCCCTGCTGGGAGGATGGAGACGATGAAGGAGGAGGAGGAGGAGCGTGGCTGCGTCCTTGGCTGCCGCCTCCAGATGAGTGTTTTTTGTGCAGGGAGTTGTGCCTCTGCGGCAGCTCCGGAGCCCCGCCCCCATCCACATGGGACGGCCCGTTGGAGACGCCGCCCGATGTGTGTGGTCTGTACGGCGGGGGAGGAGGAGGAGCCGAGGAGCCGCCGGTCGGCGGTCTGCTTGAAGATGGAGGCGGCTTCACTGAGCTGGGAGGGGTGTGGCCTCTGTTGGGCGTCGGTGGGAGGGGCTTCTCTCTGCTGTGAGAGGAGGAAGAGGAAGGTAGAGCATGTGCTTTCTGATGTGGTGTAGGCGGAGCGTTGCCACGGCCACCTCTGTTGAAGGGAGGAGGAGGAGGCGGGGCGGAGGTGCTGTGCTTCATCCCGCTGCCTATGGAGGAGCTGCTGCCGCTGATGCTGGGGGGGCGGGAGATGTCAGGGAGCGAGGGGCGGTGGGAGCGCGATTGCTCCGGTGGAGAGGGCTTGTTGGCCGGGGAGGGCGAGGAGGAGCGGCCCGTGGGGGGGCGAGGGGCGGCGGGCCGGGACCCTGGGGGCCGCAGGGCTGATCGTCCCACTGAACCACCAGCCGATCCATCTGGGCGGAAGACAGAGACACAAAATGACAAATCAAGAAATCTTGATTTGAATCTAATCAATTAAGACAGATGCTGTTTTTTCACCTGGGTGCATGTTGGAAAGAGTCTTTTGAATTTGTATTTGACTTGATCATCTTAACCCAAACCATGATCTTCTCCTAAATGTAACCAAGTAGCTTTGGTGCCTAATTCTAAACAAAACTGCGACTGAAAACTGATCATTTGGGAATTTATGCATTTTCTTTTAATACAGATCAATACAATTTACGGCCAGTCTCACATGGGGTTTCAAACTTGATCTCTTGGGTAAAAATCCAAGAACACAACAGATCACAATCAAAAAACAAAAAACTTTCCTCTAACATATGACAGAGAAAAGCGGTGAGTCATCACATTTGGGAAGCTGGAAGTTTGTTTTGTTTTGAGTTTGTGTGTGAAAAATTACTTTTGTCCTTTTTTTTTTTTCCACCAACAAATCAAATACTTGGCAAATCAAAGCGCCAACTCACATAACTACAAAAATCATAATCAAAAACTCTACAACTTTCCTAAACGGTGACTTTGGAACATTTCCCATAATGCCTTCATACAAAGTGAATCTTTGCTGCGCGGCTTTGGCTGAATGCTCGCCTCTGATTGGTCAATCACAGCATTCTAGGACCTGCTGTTTCTATGTAGCAGGCCGTTGCTATGGAAACAGTCCTGATCGCCCTGGACGACCACATTAATCCACAGAAGGAAGTGCAATTGACAAAAATCAGAAAAACACCATATTTTATGTCAAATTATTGATTTTTTTTTTTTTTATTTAGTAAGTGGCCGTGTAATAAATGTTGTCATTATGACCTCCTTGTTGAATATTATCTCTTACATATCGTTTACATTTAATTTAACCCTTTCATGCATAGAGGTGACTTCAGTGTGCTGCTCTTCAAAAGCTGTTTTCTTGTATATGCATGAGTTTTGATGGCGTAGCTGCACATCAGCCGCTACAGTGAAGCTGCTGCATCATCTCATCCACTCAGAGTGAAGCCAAGATGGCCGACAGACAGACAGAAACACCAAGGTGCTCATTTTTTCCTGTTCAAACCTTCTAGAAAAAGAAACTTGGGGACATCAAGTAACATCTAAGGAGTCATGCAATTGCTAAATTTTCCAAGTATTGATTTTATATTGGGAGGAAATTATGATTAATCACATGTCCACTGAAGTGTACATCATGCATCAGTAGCTGTATTTCAACTAGTGGACATGTAAATATATCTTTAGACAATTTGGGTTGGAAAAAAAAATTCAAATCTTGTTTTTCATGCCTAAAGATGACTAAAAACACTGAGGTTATCATAATTCATGCATGAAAGGGTTAAACTACTAATTATTCTATATTTGACCCCTTAAAAGCTGTAAATATTTCTTCTGTATAAAATAAGAAACTTCGAGCCTCCCATCCATAATTCATGTCCCTCGCTGCTCGCTGCTTTAGCTGCGGCCACAAATACGTTCGCTACCGTCTGAGATAAGTGGTGCGTCCATTAAGCTGGAAATAGCCTCGTTCACGTCCAAATCTTCACGGCAGATTATGGCTTGTGTGAACTTGAGGCCTTTAAAAGCATTCTGCATTAACCGTTACTTTCTATAACCACAAAAATATGATTGAGGAGCAGACTTCTGTGTACAGACATAAAAGTAAGGCGTTGGTAGAAAGAGCTTCCCTCTTGTTGCTCAGCTCATCTTCTGTATGTGCAGACTGTTTGTGTTTGCTTGTGTCTGAATAAACTATTGAGAGTTTATAAATGATTGATGTTATATCAGCTCACTCCCATCAGAGGTGGACTTTGACCTCACGTCCCCTCTCCGGTTTATTTATTTACACAAATGGTCTGGACACTTTGGTATGAACGTTTATGTTTTCTCGAAAGGTTGCATCATTTCTGTCAAATATAATCAATCACATTAGAAATAAATCAAACATACCTCCAACTGGGCGTAACTTTGGCACACCTCCTTGGAATAGGCCTCCCATTCCCATTGGCCCTCCACCTCCAAAGCCTCCACCGCCACCTCCGCCTCCACCACCTCCTCCTCCTCCTCCGCCGCCTCCTCCTCCTGATTCTGGTAAAAAGACGAGAAGCACGTCAATAAAAATATGAAAGAGGAACTAGAAGAACATTTTAATATTCAAATACTTCGAGAGAACAAGGGTAACTAAAAATCATGGTAGATGAACCAGGATAAGTGAGCAGAGAACAGGAGGAACGTCCTTTATCAGCAACAATTTTAGATTAATATATATCTGGAAGTTCCTTTTGGTTTAACCACAAACAGCCGTTATATCGCTCTCTGCACACACACCAGACTACATTCACTAAAACAGGGATTTTAACTTGAAGAACACAGGTATTGCTGAGTCACTGCTGCCTCCATCGATTAGTTTGTTTGTGTTACCTGGTATTACACAAATGTTGAATTGGATCTGAACTAACTCCATAAAGCACAAGTGACACAATAACACAGAGAAACTAATCAATCAGGAGACCAGCATCTACTGTGTAAAATTACTGTTTTTGTCAATGGAGTCTGGTGCCTTTGAGAAGAGCGATATAAAAGGCATTTCTGCTTAAACAAAAAGGATCTTCCAGATCTCTCTCTGAAGGGATCCTTTCCATAATGCTGTCAAAAACTTCAAATAACAATCTGAGCCTGTCAGTGGCAAAAACAAGCACTTTTAGTGGCCATTCTTTGATGTGGCGCAATTGTCCAGAAGGATTACAGCTATTACAGCCTGCTCACTGCCCATTCTCAGCTGCCAGTGGAGGCGATCTACTGGACCGTTTCCTTCAGTTCTTGTGCCCACCAGTCATTTTGAATCCAAAAATATGTAAAAAAATAGGGCCTATGTTCAAAATAACAGTTACCATTTAACCATCTCCTGCTACCGCGTGAGCGTAGACAAGCTCAGAGTTACGTCAGTTCAGGTTTGTGTGTGAATGAACTTGCTGTGACTCACTCTCTATTATCGGGCTGCTCCGGTCGTTGACCACAGTGACCTTCTTTAGTCTGGCGCCTTTGCAGATGTCCGACAGCAGCGCTCCTCTGCCTTTAGCCTCGGATGAGTTCAGTTTGGGAGGAGTCGTGTTCGCCTGCCGAGGAAGTCAACAAACACACAATCACACCTCCAGTTCCTCTGGCCTGAGCCACAGTGGAGAGTTTGTTTGGCTTCACTTAGAAGAGACTCGTGGCTTGTAAACAAAAGCCACACGACTCAGTAGCATCCGAGTGGACAGAGTTTGGTAACTTGACATCCTGCCAGTTTAGAGATTTTGGCAGATTAGACTACAATCGCTGAAACTTAATTGTTTTGTAGTAATCAACCTTCTCTGATGTTCATGTCAGGCATGAAGACAAACAGGGGAAGACAATCATCAGGCCGGTTCAAGAATAAGTAACTGCACAGCAGATCCCTTGGAGGAAATGTTCGATTTTTCCCCTGACTAAGCAAATCTAATCTCGCCAAACCAAATTTACTCTCATAATAATACGTTTTTGCAAGTCTGAGGCCTTGTTCACATCTATAAGGATATTTTTCTAAACAGGTAACATAAATAAAACGATTCCAAATACTCAAACAAAGCATGCTGGGTGAGTACATGCTGATAAAACTTCCCTAAAAACACCACAGAAATGTATTCTGAGCGTGGTGAGCTTATTTTATTCAAATAAGATGATCCAAAATCATCAGTGGACATCAAACTGCTGACTCGGAAAAGGTGCAGCACAGCATAGTTGAGTTGTTAACTTGTACTTAGGCCTGGCAGTGCTAACCAAACGTAAACTGGTGGTCACCGTTGTCGTTGCTCATCACAAAAAGTTTCCTAAATACCGTTTTCCACGGTTCCGTTCTGCTCGCCTGTAGTTTTCTACAGATGAAGTGTGACAGGAAAAAGGGGCCTACTGGGACATTACTGCAGTTTTTAGTGCATCATATTATACAGATGTACCTAATGAAGCTGACGTCAGTGTATAATTACAGCAAACGGCTTTGGATAAATGATTTTTAACGTCACATCCAGAGGTGATTCCTTCATCGTACAAACGTGAGACTCGTCGTTCACCGTCTGTCCTGTAGGTGAATCCAGCTGCACTCAACTGTTATAATCTGTAAAACTCTGCGACAGTTTCAGTCCACTCACTGACCTCATTGAAGGTGGGGGGAGGCGGGGGTCCTGGGGGAGGAGGGGGAGGGGGAGGAATCGGCATCCTGTCCCTCTGTTGGCACCTCTGTGTGTGTGTGTGTGGTGGCGGAGGGTGGGACCGGCGACTTCACCGTCTCAGCTGGGACGACACACGTTGACTCCTGCAAAACAACGAGACATAATTCATTAAACGTGAACGTTCATCTAAGCGTCTCGAAGGTGCGCTCGAGCTCACGGCTTGGCCAAAAAGACGCTACTGGTATAGAGTGAATTAAGCTAATTAATCATTTGTATTGACATCGTAGCAGTTTAAGTTATCAGTAAATAAGAAATGTTTAATTTAAAGTACGTACAGAACTCTGATTAACTGTAAAGAACTGAAGCGGATAAGTGGTCTGGAAATAAAAGAGGAAAAACAAGAGTGAGTTGTCCTTTTTAAACCAACCAGGCCATTTTGGAGTTTGGGCAGGTGCTGAAGAAGTCAAGTGTAACTTCACAGGTGAATTATGCAAAATACAAGCCGCTGTGGCCAGCAAACACAAATGGCTGCTTTGATGGATTCAATACAACATTAAAAAGCTGTTAAACGCAAGTTTTGGCATCAAAACTGCCAGAAAAAGCTTTTTTTTTTGTTTTTCCTCCACAGGACGTGTTGTTTTTATCTTATTTTAAAGGGAACTTCAGTCTTGGGGACTTCATGGGGAAATATCTGCACAGCACACTGAGAAACGTCATTAGAAAAACAAAAAAAAACAAAAAACCCTGTGCATATGTGTGAATATAATCTAAATATCAGCTCGTAGTGGATGTAAACGGACATTTCCTTCTGACAGTTTTGTGAAAATGTTTAAATTAAGCTGACGACTGATGAAGCCGTCATCTGAGTCAGTTGTTCACTTTTACAAGGGAAGAATAATCCAAGCTTGATTGAAAGAGTGTTTCTTTTTTAATTAACATTAATGTAAAGAAAGAACACGTACGAATATGCGTCTAAAAAAGGCTCTGGGGAATATTTCCACAGCGAGGTTCGATCCTTTCTTACTCCCAGTGGGTTATAAAAAGTTCTCTGCCTACAGCTGGTGGATACGCTAACAAGGCAGCTAAAGGCTAATATGCTAACAGAATTTACATGATAGTCAATGACTGTTCAGCAAGCCAATCAACTGGAGGCTTAGTTTTTCAAGATTAATGGATTATGTGTGCGTTATGAGAGCGTTCCCCCCAAAAAACAAAAATATTTAGGCTACGACAACATCACAGCGTTGGTACATCTTTGTCTCTCAGTTTAAAAATGGCGGATCGCAAACAACTTTAAGCTGCATACCGACGTCTACTGTGTAGGAGTATGTAGCACAACATCGAAAGCTGTGTAAAGTAGCTTCGCCTCAGTCTTTATAGACATCTAGTGCCGTGTTGCACAGCTCCAGGTATTCGGACACCAGCACAATCAGCTCCTGCAACGCTCTTTGACTTCCTTCCTTTTGATTGGCCAAAGTCAGGCAGCTGCATCTTCATCCTCTGTGTGTGCGTTCATGTGAGCTGTGATAAGAAACCGCTTCCCCTCCGCCGCCGTCCCCTCACAGGCCATTTTCACAGAAAAGATTTTGCTTTGTCACTGGACTAAATAGTCACACGAACGATGGCTCAGTTCCATTTAGCTGCTTTAGTGTCAGGGTGCTGGCATTGTGCACACTGGCACAGCTTACTGGCACAGAGTCATTGTTAAGGTTATCGGCAACACCTGTGCTTCGCCTGCTATGACAAGTCAAGATGTCCGCGGCGGAAAAAAAGGCCTGGAGGAGGCAAGTTGTAGCACGACGATGTGAAAGCCACTTCATGGTTAAGCTCTTTGAGAGTATGGCCCCTATGTACGACATGGAGGCGCACATAAAGCTGCCAGCTACGACTGAGCTGAGCTGGACAGAAGTCATATAACATACAGGAAAGACAACCAGACAGAAAGCTCCCACTTTAAAAAAACATATTTATCACCAGGTCAAACAAGCACAACAGTGTGCTGTCGAATTTGTGCTTAAGTACAGTATGCAACTTCAGTGCCGACTCCCTTCACCAGCAAGTAAATGGCTTTGAATTTAACCATTTAACCAATTTTTTCTGCCAGAGGAGAGTTCGGTTTGCTTCTAGCGAACCCCCCCTCTACTCTACTTATAAATAAATAAAGTAGATGCATAAATTAATACATAAAATCTGTTTTAGAGTACTCTATATTTAGAATATCCCCACAGCTTTCCACTTCCATCAAACTGAAGCTGTTCTCCAGTTCTTGCTTCAAAGCCACCAGACTCCATTGACAAAAGTTGTAATTTTATTTTTTTTGCAGATCACTGCACTTGCTGGTCTACTGCTGGCTCGTTAAATGAACCGACACTTTAGTCTGGATCCAAACTAAGCATTTCAAACATAAAACTCACACAGTGACACAAACAAACTAACCGATCGTGGCTGCGGTATCAAGGCAGCAACTTCCTTGTTCTGCCAGGTAAGATGATTTTTGTTAATGGAGTCTGGTGGCGTTGAGGCAAGTGAAGACAAGAGACAAGGAGAGGTGTACATTAGATTATTTTCATCACTGTACATTGCTAGATTTTTTGTTTTTAGCGTCTGTGCCGGGACTCCTGCCTGCTTCTCCAAACTTGGGGCATGCCTCCTAAAAAAAAACTCCAAACTATCCCTTTAAACGCACCTATGATGCACCCATACCTGAAACCGTTCTAAATGTGTCAGCTCTGCACACAATGGCGGAGGTCACTGGATCTCCCCAAACCAGTTAGCTGTCTGGGCCCATTGTTGGCTCATGCAGGCAGCGTTGCCTCCTCACCCCACCCTCCACCCTCCACCCCCTCCTCCTCCTCCTCCATTGCTGCAGCTCCATTCCTCAGACTGCCTGGTGGCCCCAGTGTCGGGGCAGGTTTTCTCAGAGGGAAACCAAAGGAATCTCGCCGAGCAAGCTCACCAATCAGTCAATCAGTCAGTGACGCGGTTTAAACGGAAGGACGCAGCAGCAAGGACAGAAACTGAGAGCGGGGGTTATGTCATCTGGAGGAAAAAGAAATGCTTCATGATCTACTGAGTGCACAGGGACTGAAGCCAACACACAGACAGACAGTTACAATTATATGCCTGCATTGCATTGCATTACGCCTGTTATCATTACCCCACTAATAGTCAGAATAATTATCCAAACACAATTAACTAGACAACCGTCATTGTGTTTGAAACTGAAATGTGTAAACCCATCAGCAAAAATCCAATCAAAAAGGGAATTTTGATAATCAATGAATCTTTTATGCCGTTTATCAAGTAAAACTACAAACAGCTTGCTTGACATCGATGTCAGTTTGATTTACAACATAAATAACTACTCAGTTCAGACTCTGGAAATGTCTGATGGGAATTTTCCATTACAACGACATGATACACACTAAATAAGATTGATGGATATTAAAAATAGCAGCTTGTTGCAGCTGAAACTCCAAGATTACTTTCCACTTTTGAAATGTCTACACTCAGCTGATGCCAAAAAGGGTCTCTTGCTGACAGATATATTTTTGCAAAAACATTAACAGATGAAGAGCGCATTTGAAAGCGGTTAAAAAGAACAAAATTAAAGTATCTAGATACGCAAGACTTGGGGTCCAATTGTTGCTCTGCTTGTCTTTTGTCGTTTAATCACAGCAAGAGTAAAAGACTTTAACTTCAGTGAGCCAATAATGTTTGTGGGACACATCAAAATACTCAGAGAGATAGAACAGCTCATCTACTGCATATTAGGGCTGCAGCTAGTTAATATTTTAGTTGGCGATTAATCTACTAATAATTCCCTCCATTAATCAATCAAAAAAAATAAATAATGATAAAAAAAAGACTGCAATATGTCAAGCATAAGCTAAACTTCATATTTGCTGACAAGATTATAACCATTATCGAAACTATCGCAGGTTACTTTTCTGCCGATTTATCAATTAATGGGCTTCAGCTCCAATATCAACACAGAGTTTTCAACCAGAATGAGGTAGAACAACATGGAAAAGAGTTTTTCTTCGTCAGGAACCAAAAGTGTTGGATCAGACAACAGGACTCACTGAGATACACTTCATTTTAAATGGTACTACTGCAGTGAGGGGTCATCTGAGAACTGAATATTTAAACAGTATTATGTCAATTATATACTCCATTTTGTTTGGCGCCAGGTCAACACTGATGCACTTGAAACGTTTAACTTGTTTAAGTTAAAGTGAAGTGTTTATTTGGGGCGGAGAATAAGTGTTATACTCAGAAAAGAAAGGTACTGGAGGTATCATTCTGGTTTTGATATGAAATTAAAAGTATGGTTGTCCAATAGATGGTTAAGAAAATGCCTAAATATGCACACACACACATACACACACACAATATGTTAAGAGACGAAGGCTCATAGAAAAGAAGATTAAGGCACGTTTCTTCTCCTCAATCCTGCATATATATATATATATATATTTATGCAAAACACATGTAAAATTGACAGCTATACACTGATAAAAACCAACAGGTTCCTGACCTTTGACCCCTCTAATCTGACTCATCCTTTTCCATTCAAGATTAAAGTAAAGTGAAGAACTAAGTAGGTCATGGTCGCTGAGGTTTGGGCTCCATTAAGCTGTTCACTCAATAACAGTTGGTAAAACAGCCATTTAATGGAGGAAAGGAAAAAAAACAGCAAGTTTCCCCACATCGACAGTGTGTCTGCAGAGAAATACAACCAGAGGAGGAGGAGGAGGAGGATGAGGAGGAGGAGGGGGTGTATGAGGAAGTTAGATGCTTTTGTGGTCAAGGAAATAAACTGAGCTGCTAAAGGCCTGTGGCTGTGTGTGTATGTGTGTGTGTGTGTGTGTGTATGTGTGTGTGTTTCTAGGCTTTTTGGTGCACTGACAGTCCAGCATTGCCATAACACAGCCTGCTTTGTGTGCTCATCCACTTCCAAGACAGATTCAGCCATAAAAAATAAAAAAAAAACACAAGAAAACAACATCCTCCTCCTCCTCCTCCTCCTCTTCTTCAGCTAACTTGTTTTAGCATTGCTGAAGCATTCACTTACTCAGCTATTAAACCATAATTCATAAGTTATGATTTGATGGGGGAATAAAATAAGGAAAAACCACACCAGCTAACCGCCTGACATGGAGCTCAGCAGAACAGGATTTATGCGGCCTGAGCTGGTTGTTTAGCAGCTTCAGCCGCTCCCAGGTAAAGATCAACAAATATACCTGGCGCTAGCTTAAACTTAGGTGGGGTAAAGTTAGCTTCAACATACCTGCTGGCTCGAAGAAGAGGAGGTTTGATGGTCTCGTCCTCCTAAACAACATGAATGGAAAGTGCAGTGTGGTATTGATCCTTCGTGGGAGCAGTTTGACAAAACAAATTTTTTTTTTTTTTAGGATGGGAGGGTGCTGGCAGGTCCCGGTGATGTAACTTAACGCCACCACAAACACTAGCAGGTTAGCCGGCTAACGCTAGCTTGCTGTCGACGGTTCACCAGCTCGGCTAGCGGCGGTTACAGCGGAGCTAGCCGCAGTTAGCTGGTTAGCATCGAACTGTCAGTGTCAGCGCAGTCCGGCTGACTGTAAAGTCCGTCAACAACAGGCTCTTTACGGTAGCGTAGCGCATAAAACAAACCGCGGGACGCCTTTAAAAGTCACTTTGAACGGTTTCAGGCAGATCCAGGAAAACTTTACCCGCACTCCTGACCTGCGGGCAGAGCCATACTCCCCCCGGTGACACCGTTTTATCGGTTCCCTTCTCGGAAACCCGGAAACGGGCCGACAAGACACAACAAAATGGAGGCAGATCTGCGCCGCGTTCACGTGCTGTCGTAAATTCCACTTTCCGTGGTCGTAGCGCGACAATCAGGACTAGAATCAGCTTTATTCGCTTTAAGTATGTGAACAGATTCAAGGGATGTGACTCTTTTTCCCCCTCCACTGCTCTCGTGTACTTACACATAAATAGCCAAACTGTGAAACAAGAACAACAAAACTGAACAAAGTAAACGCACATTTAACTTAAAGGTCCCATATGATGCAAAATGCACTCTTTAATGTTTTTTTTTTTGTTTCAACATAATTGTGTGTCCCCCAAGTGTTCCTAGAGAAAAACACTGACAAAAGAGTGTCCTTTTTCTCTTTCACCTGCCCCATTTCTTCAGTAAATGTGTGTGAAAACACACTGTTTGGATTTGGCTCACTTTATGATGTCATAGCCCGATTTATGATGTCATAAGGAGGATCTGTTGATCATATGACCCTGCCAACCACACAGGAAGTGTGCCAATTTTACATGGTGACATAACTGTGTTATTATTACTGCGGAGTGCTAACAGGAAGTTAGCGGTGGGCTAACAGGAAGTTAGCAGAGGGCTAACAGGAAGTTAGCTGGCTCGGAAGACCCAAGATGCTAGTGCGCTGTGCTCCATGAACCCAACAAAGCGGATGATCTGGATACTTTTATGTGGGGCAAGTGCCATGGGAATGAACAGAGCCTCCAACACTGTATCCAGTTCTCTTTATGCATCCACGGTCCACCTCGCTGTCCGCCATTGTTTTTTTCCTCACTAATGCCAGCTTCTATTTACACAAAGACGTGGAGGGCAAGAGCAAAACATGCAGACTGCTCTGCTCTTAAAATGGAGCGTTCAGACAGACGCAGCTGCAGCAGCCACGTCTGCTACGAGAAAAATAACGTGTTTCTTTGAACGTCAAACCATGTAAACCTGCACTAATAAGACCTCAAAATACAGTTATGAAATTGAAAAAGAGCAGAATACATTTAACACAAGTATACATGTAAAACCTATTATATTTTACAGATAAATGAGGTGCATTTTACCCCATTAATCTACATTTGACAGCTGTGGTTCCTATTTTCTTTGCAGAGGGTAAGATTTTACATACAGAACCAGTTTATAAATTGTGATATATTGTTTTAGATTAAACTACCCGACAGCGTAAGAACAGACCTTCTACATTAGAGTGCGATAATGCACTTGTATGCGATAATTATATAATTATAATCCATCCATCCATTTTCTGGAGCCAATCCCAGCTGACTTCAGGCGAGAGGCGTACACCCTGAACTGGTCACCAGCCAATCGCAGGGCCACATACAGACAGACAGACAACCACTCACTCTCACACTCACACCTACGGGCAATTTTAGAGTTACCAATTAACCTAATGTGCATGTCTTTGGATTGTGGGAGGACACCGGAGTACCCGGAGAGAACCCACGCTAGCATGGGGAGAACATGCAAACTCCACACAGAAGACCCCAGGTTCAAACTGGGATTTGAATCCCAGACCTTCTTGCTGTGAGGCAACAGTGCTAACCACAGCACCACCATGCTGCCCTATCATTATAATATAAAAGTATGATAGTATGATACTTTATTTTGCTGAAAACACTTCTATACAGTAAGTACACATGTTTTAAATTAAAAAAAAACAACCTTACATGCAGAACTTTTATGTGTTTGTGTGTATTATAACTTATTTTACTTGAACAAATGTTCTGAGTACCTCCTCCATCACGGGATATTTGTGTCATGAACTTTATGTGTGTGTGATGTGAACTATTATCCTAAAGCAAAGACTGTATTATTCCACCTTGCGGCTGTCTGATTAAATGTACTGAAGAAACTTTCTCGAAAGGACTTAACATCTCATAATAATGTCTTCGCATTCAAAAATAATAACTCGATATCTTAGTATCTTAAAATAATTACTTAATACCTCAAAATAATAAGAAGCTTTCTCAAAATGATGACCTGGTATTTAAAAATAATGAGAAACTGCCTAAAGATAATGACTAAGTATTCAAGATTAATTACTTGATATTTAAAAATGACAAACTCTATTAAAATAATGAAGAAATACTCTTAAAATAATGTTTATGTTGTTATTTGTGAAAGTTTCTCATTATTTTTGACTTAAAATGTTTTTATTTTACATCACATTAGCGGAAGTAGGCTCCCATAGCAACGAAAAGGTCAGGTGACCGCTATAGGGTACCACGCATGCGCAGTGCGGGATAAGTCATTTCCTGTCAAGATGGCGCTGAGCAGAGGAGCAGGACTGTGGAGGACATGCAGCGGGCTGCTGCCCAGACCGCCGCTCCTGTTCCCCGCCGCCGTCCGAACGCAGAGCTCCGTGAGCGGGGACCTGGTTCCCCGGACCTCCCTGTCTAGATCGCCGTGGGCGGAGCGGACGGTCCTGGTCCCGGAGGAGGAGGAGCGGAGCCGGCACGCCGCGGTGGTGAGCGCCGTGAACCAGAGGGTCCTCCAGCAGGACTTCGGCCGGCTGTTCGCCGTGGTCCACTTCGCCGGGCGGCAGTGGAAGGTCACCGACGAGGACCTGATCCTGATCGAGAACCACATCGAGGCGGAGTGCGGGGAGCGGATCCGGATGGAGAAGGTGCTGCTGGTCGGCGCGGAGGACTTCACCTTGATGGGCAGGCCGCTGCTGGGGAAGGACCTGGTCCGGGTCGACGCCACCGTGATCGAGAAGACCGAGTCCTGGCCCAAAGTCCACATGAGGTTCTGGAAGAGACACCGGTACCAGCGCAAGAGGATCATCGTGCAGCCACAGACGGTGCTGAGGATCAACAGCATCCAGCTGGCCCCCAGACTGACATGATGATGATGATGAGGAGGATGATGAAGGACACAGACTGAGGGTCTATTTGGTCATAAAAGTGTAAACACACCAGAACCAGAACCAGAACCAGAACCAAGGAGACTCTGGACGGTTTACTGCTGTAAATAAAGCTTCATCTTTTGCAGATGAGTCGTAATCAATGACTGTTTTATAAAGGTTATCACAGAGAATCAGATCAATAGTCATATTTTTAAAGATAAAAGACAAAATGATTGGCTGTTAATCAGTTTTTACATCTCAGTTAATAACTTATCAGGTAAGACCACCAAATATTTGCTACTGTTTGTTTTCTGCACATAAAAAACTGAAAACAAGTGATCTGAATTTGTGATTTATCGATTAAGCAGCAATAGCTGATCACAGTAAGAGTGATTGATGGAAGCTCACTTCTGCCCACTTGAAGGGAAAAAACAGATCCTATGAATCACTGTAGTTAGAAAACCTTTCAAAGTAAAAGCGTCATGCCAATTTTATCGTTATTTTGAGAAAATTTGTCCCTGAATTTAAAAAATATAACGATTCCTGTACTTTAAAACCACCTGAATATTGCAGCGATCACCGTCGTGTCGCTGTGGTTTGTTAGTTCTCGGAAAAGCTTTTCTCTGGTAAATAACACATTATAATATATAAATAATGAAGTAGTTGTTTTAGACCTGATGAGCAGCAGCTGCCAGGTGTTGAAGCTACAGCAACTCCTGTGTTTTAGGAAGTAAAAATGCTGTTTTTCTCAATGGAGTCTGGTGGGTTTGAAGAGCATTGATCATGATTAGACTCTTAGAAGCTTTTTTTTAAATATTATGACACATTTCCAGTCTAAACTTAAGTGTGTTAAGTTGGATTCATCTCTCAGTTGAGTACAGAAAGACTCATCTTCATAATGCAGGTCAATGTGACAAACACTAACTAAACTAAACACTAACTTGTTTTAACCACTGACTCAAACCCACCAGACTCCATTAACAAAAATAGGATTTTTATCTCACAGCATCCAGGAGTGCCTGGTCTACTGCTGCTTTAATCAGTTAGTTAGTTTGTTTTATTGTGTGTTACACACATATTGTGCTGGATCTAAACTAAACACCAAATTCACAAAATAACACAAACAAACCAAACAATCGAGGCAGGAGTACACCAGCCACTCCTGTGTCCTGTGAGGTAAAATCCCTGTTTTAGTGAATGTAGTCTGGTGTGTGTGCTGTTTGTGGTTAAACCAAAAGGATCTTCAAGGTCTCTCTCTGTAGGGATCCTTTCCATAATGCTGTCACACACTGAGAATAACAATCTGAGCCTGTCAGTGGATCAAACAAGCTCTTTTAGTGGACCTACTTTGATCAGGTGCAGTTGTCCCAAAGGATCACAGCTCGTTCGCTGCCAGCTGAGGTGATCTACTGGACCCATTCCAACACTTTTTGTACCTGCCAGTCATATCGAAGGCAAAACATGTAAAACTAAGAGTTCTCCTCGAAGCTTCCCTGAGACTCAAACCATCAACCTTTGCTAACTGACGTCTGTTGTCTACTGTGAGGTCCAGGTTCCACTTACAATCAAAGAACGAAAAGATTCACAAGGCTTGTTTGTTTTGTTTTTTTTAGACAGTTTTTGCAAAACAACTGCTTTATTTAGAAACCTGATTGAATCGTCTCTGGAAACAGGAAAACTGCTCGGCCGTTGACCCCGCAGAGGACTGATCTGAAGGCACTGTTGAACATTTCTGCTCAGTGGTCGCAAGTTTACTCGTAACTGAACTCCCAGCGCAGGAGGTGATGTTTAAATCAGGAGCTTGTCCAACAGGCAACAAAAGAACAACAAAAAAAACTAAACAAAGGGAGGCGATCAACCAAACGAAATGTTCCTACTGATGTTAATTCCAAAACCAGAGATGTTCCCATTTGGAGAACAAAATGAAGGAAACACTTCCATAAATAGCAAATGAAAACAGTGAATTGAGAGTCATGACTGCGTATTTACCTCCACTGAAATCTGGTCCTGTCAGGAGCCTCGTGTGGAGCTAAAAATGGATAACAATGACCGTATTGCTAAGTTTGTTTGATATTTAAACCCACACATACACACACACACACACACACTAACACACGTGTGGTGTTGATATGCAGAGTTAAGACAAGTGGTTTCATTCATCCACAGGCTGAGGGGAGAGTCAGCCACCACAGTTATCCCTGTTTGAAGCTAAATTTGATTTGAAGATTTACGCTTCAACTTACACACAACATGTAACTGTTGTTTTAAGTTAACCTTGGAGAGAAAAAAAAAAACTAAATGATCCTTTAAGACTCCAGAAATATTCTCCTCTTGCCCTTTTGATTGAACTGCAGTTCAATATATATGTAGAAAAGTCCCAGATTTCAGCCGTGACTGAGCTCGTGCCTGTACTTCATACTAACACGCTTCAGTCTTTAAGTAAGAGGACACCAAAGCAAAACCCTTCTGAATCTGACAGAATAATATTCACTTTGCTTATCACCAAACACACAGAAGTTTTAACTTCAACTTTTAAAACCGATTCGTACCGTTTTTAATGAACTACGTATGTTTGATCACAAGGAAAGAGGCTGCCGTTTGTTAAAATGCCAGAATTCTGACTGGAGTTTGGTGCGACATTTTCTCATCCTCACAGAATGAAAGAAAGTAATCTTCCTTAATGTATCTAGGCTCATTCGAGCCAAAGAAAAAAAAAAAAAGGGGGATCTCCTCCTTCAGTGACAGCAGCGAGGCAGGAATTCATTTTCAAAACAAAATCTCAAGTATAATTTTCAAAAGTCCGATTAGAATTGTCCAAAAGATCGACTCCTCTTCCTGAAAGTCCTCCTCTGCCGCCTGAGGGGATTTCTTTTGCGTTTGTCCGTCTTCTGAAGTGTATGAGCCCTTATCAAACATGTCCTGGGGAACCGACTGGTCGTAAAACACCCGCATCTCAAACTCGCTCTCCTTGTGCGACGGGTGGCCATAAATGCCGATGCCCACAGGCCTGGCGAAGTCCCTCGGCACCACCACCACATCCTGGCCGCAGGTGGCCGACTGCAGCTTGTAGATGTCGAAGCTCGGCCGCAGGGTTTTATCCGACACGTAGAGGTCCGCGTCCCCTTTGAGGCTTTGCATGTGCAGGATGATTCTCCCATCGTGGTTGAGGCGCAGGTAGCTGTAGTTTCCGGCGCCGATGTGGCCCTGAACCACGTGAAGCAGCACCCACTCTTCGGGGACGCTGTCGTCCTCTGAGGGGCTCAGGAGGCCTCTGGCCTGGGACAGCAGGAGGGCGACAACCAGGGCGCTGCAGCTCAGCATCATGATGAAGGCATCTGTCAGTCAGTCAGTCACCGCCTGGACGACACCAGACAGCCTGACGAGAGGACGAGAAGCATTAAAACCTTTACTGCGTCTGAGATACTTTCACTCCTGAGCAAGTGGATTCTGGTCTTTTTCCTCAATTAATTACTTGTCAATATTAAACCCAAATTTGGAACAATGTGCTGCTGTGGACAGAGGCAGCAGGAAAACATATTTTTGCAAATCAATCAATATCAGTTTAAGTGTACGCTATATTTTGAATACTTTTACCCCTTTACTTGGTCGTCACAAAGCCTTTCGATGGGGAACCAACACCATTCTCTCTCTCTCTTCAAAGCTGCCAGACTCCATTGAGAAAAACAGTGGTTTTTAACCAAACTAACTATTTAAAACACCAAAGTCAAACAATAACACGAGCACTGGAGAGAAAGATTTTAAACTTATGGAGAAAGTGAACCAAGAGAAAGTACAGAGTCTGCAGGTTCGCTAAGCAGCTAGCTCCTCCACGCCATCCAGGCGGAGCCTACGGTGGTCACAAGGGGACAAAGTTGGTGCATATGGACGGCAAAACTTTAAAAAAAACACTTCTGCTGTGTGAGCCGAACCATAAGAGGATAACAGAGACATCTGAATTCAACTGTGAGCTGATTTCAAAGATTAAATGTTCAGGTATAATAATATAATCTTAAAGAAAACTATTCATTACTTTTTGAGACTTTTCTCAACAAGAGACGTTTGTTATTGATCGCCACTCATCAGGTAAAAGCACCTTAACCAGTTCCTGATCTTATTCTGGGAACAAGCAGAAAGGGTGAAGGCCTGAGAGGTCTGACGGAAGTTTCTAGTCAGTGAGCAGGTCAGAAAAACACCGGGGAGCTGAACCATGTCGTGCCCTGGGAGGTTTTAAAGTGAATTCTCAGTTGAACGGGAAGCCAGTGAGGCGATTTAAGTTTTGGAGTGATGTGATGATGTTTTATTTAGCTCTAGTTGGTAATAAATTAAGTGAAATGCACCAAAACTGGGCCCTAAACCTCCCCTAGCCACATGCACACAGTTCCATGTGGCTGTATATTAACCTAGATGAGTATTTACAGGAAGACACACTGTGAGAAACGCCCACGAACATGCTCATTTTAATTAGTAAAAACATTAAGATTAAGTTTTATAGGGCATCCTGGTTCACAGAGCAGGGAGGACTCCTGTGTTAATGAGTAAAACACATTAAACCTGAGCTGCTAAACTGTCCAGAGGAGTGAAAGCCGAGTCTCTGCGGGACACTGGTGAATTAAAGCCGACTGAAAAGCCCCAGAGGGCGGCTAAAAATAACCTGCTGGTTATCATCCGAACCGGAGAGTCTGACCTTTGATACGGAGATTAACAGGCTTTAACAGGAGTCGACGCTTATTAACGGAACACCCGATATTCACTAAATAAATGGGCTTTTTATTTTCTTTTTTAAATTGGAGGATTCTCACATTAAAACAGACCTGGTTTGTTTCAACAATAACGAGCTAAAAACCTACGAATCCCCATTAACTTAACGCTGCATTTAATTGTTATGCTAACATGCTAACGCGGCACCTGCCAGCCATTAACACATTCGCAACCCAACGGCAAAATAAACACAAAAACCCGTCTTTTTATAATTACAAAAAAAATAATTGTAATACAGCCGCTGGCTCACGTTGACCTTAGTAGAAATAAGACTAGTTAGTTAGCCTTAGCTTAAGCTAAAAGCAAGCTACTTACTTATTCCACTCGGTTAGCTATCACGCAGCTAACGGTGCTGCTAGCTTGTTCAGTTTGCGCTAACTCCGCTCCAGTCCCCCCAAAACACTGCCGAATAACTTAAAACTTGATAATTAAGTTGGGAATTGATTATTTAGCATGTATTGATTACCTATTAGGACACCCCAGCCCGTTTACTTACACAGCTGTCATTTCCTGACCAGCATCTTCGCCCAAACAGCAACCTGCTGGAAACAAAGTTCTCTTCTTCGCTGCTTTTCCTTCGACAGGCTGATGTTAGAGCGCCGCTCACCGCCGCCACCTGCCGGTCACACCCGGTAACTGCACCCACCGAGACCCAATTAAACCCCATTCATCTGATGTTGTTTTTAATAATAATAATAATAATAATAATAATAATAATAATAAAACAATATTAGCATACAGAAATAGGAAAAGGAAGGATAAGTGAATATTATGCTAACATTTTAAGTCTTAGAAAATACAGGAGTGTATTATTTTGCAGTATACTGTTTTATTATTACTGAATTTTATCAAGCAGATATTAAAAGATTTGTTTACTTGGGACATTAAGGACAACCTGCAAAATATTAAGGCTTAAAAATATAAACTGAAGAAAAATAATCTGATAAAAAATTAACAAAAATCAGCCTAACTGGAGTCGTTCAAGCTGATTGTGTCCACAGTCCCAGAAACCAACCACACATAAAAATGCTCCAGTGTTGCTATATCAATATATCAGTAACTTAATTTGATTAGAGACATTTGTTTGGGAATAACCACCATGTACACATCACATGAACTGACAACAGTATTAAAAAGCAGCATTGCAGACGCTATAAGCCGCATTTATCCTCTCACATATACTGACAGCTTCCTACCATCTCCTGTCAGATGAAACAGCAAAAATGTCCCCAAAATACATAAAAACAAACAGATTCAGGACTGAGCTTCAAGACGAGGTAAAAAAGTAGCAGGCAGGACGTCTAGAGGTGAAAGTGTGCCTCATCTCTCTCGCTCTTCTGCCATCGCATGAAGTCCCAAAAAAACACAACCCATCCTTGATAATCGCGCCTCAATAACCAGAATAACAAAACTTCAGCTTGTATTTTCTTTTTATACGAGCGAAGCGGGAAAACAGCACAGCAGAAAGGTTTAGATAGACCAGTTTTACACAAATGAAGGTCCCATTTTCATTTTCAAGTTCATACTCGCATTGTGAGGTCGTACTGGAGCACGTTTTTATGGTCTAATGTTATAAAAAAAACCCACATTATTTACTATTTATCGCGGAGCAGACACGGCTGCTGCTCTGACATCTTCGTGTTACCAGGAGTCGACATTCGTGGGGAAAATTAAATGAAATTCAATTTAACAAATCGGCCTGCTGACGGGCTGGAGGCGGTCACATGACCAACAGATCCCCTCATGACGTCATAAAGAGAGCAACACAAGATTTTAAATCTTATTTATTGTATATATTCCGTAAATACTGAGTTTATTCTATGTCCTATATTTCTCATGTTTCTCAGAGCAACTGTAATGCCCGAACTTCCCCATCGAGGCTAAATTAAGTATTTCTGACTCCAAGTGTTGGAGACGTGGACACCGTGACGTCACGTTAGGTTTTGCAGACCAACATTTTGAAACCTTGAGTTCAGCTTTATGGGCGTCGCCATCTTGTTTTTTTTGGAGCCAGAAGAGACAGTCGTTCCAAGAAGACCTCCTCTGATTGGTTAGTGAGCAGGTAGCCCCGCCCTAAAGCCTCACCCCCCCTCTCTTCCTGGTGTATCTTCCTCTAAATGGACCATAATTGACTAAATGAATATCCTGCTGTGCTGAAGAAGACTGTAAACTAGAGACTGAGAGCAGAAACTGAGAAGTCGCCTCATTTTCCTCATTGACTTCCATCCAATCAGACTTCCTGTTTGGAGCCAGTGGAGTCGCCCCCTGCTGGACACTAGAGAGAACGCAGCTCACTTTACAGTCTGTTGCTTTCACATATTTTCTGAAAGACGCAGCAGAAGAAACAGAGTTTGAGGGTCTTTAAACACACCGGGGACACATTTATATGCTGAAAGATAAAAAAAAAAAAAAAAAAGGTGCATTTTGTATAATTAGGAGCTTCATGATACACCTGAGAAATATCCTGTAGCGACAGATGCTGTATCATCAAGTGTTACTTTATTGGACTGCATATTTACGTTTGCCTTGGCATCACTGGAGTCAAAGCCGACTTCCCTCTTTTTAAAAAGGTCAGAACCACAAAGACATCCCACATGTTGAACTAAAATTCAGATTCATTAGAAAAAAAGACAAGAAAAACATTAACCGTCTCTGCACGATCAAAAAACACACACCAAAAAAAAAAAAAAAAAAAAAAAAAAAGCCCAGAACGATGCCTGAAAAGTTTCTACAGACACTTTATGAAACCACATGTGAGTTTCCTCTGTGTGATCATCTCCGTCGATCTGCAACCGATTTTTATTCTCATCATCAGGTGTAATTCAGCGGTTACACACACACACACACACACACACACACGCACACACACACACACATTACTCATCAGTATAAGTGCTGCTTTAACCGTTTGTAATCCAATATGATCATCTCCTCCGTCGCCCGCTCTCGTGTGAGATAATACAAAATAAATTACAAATCTGTTTCCTGGCATGCACACTCACACCTCACTCGTTAAAATCAACTTGTACTAATTTCACATCATTTTGTTTTTTGTTTTTTTTTTGGTTGTTTTTTTTTTTTTTTTTTTTTATAATCCTTTTTCACTTTAATGAACACCAACTGTAGTTTTAAAGAAAAAAACAAAAAAAACAACAAAAAAAAAATAAAATAAAAACAGAAAGAAACCGCAAAATGTTCCAGGGGGAAAAAAAAAAAAGTCTGGACAACAGGTTGGATGACTCGGTTGGTACGTTTTCAAAAACCACATCAAATTGTAAATTCTATATAGATATACTCGTTCAACAAGTCTGCATAATCTGTCAACATTAGATACAATGTGGAAGTCACCTATCATCACCGCTTCAGTGTTTTTAATATCTACTGCAAACCAGTCGACCGATTTAAGGCTTCCGAGTTTGACAGCGGAGTCGAGTCGCTCTGTCGTCCACAGGCCTCGTTTCCTGATGTTACTGCAGAATGAAAAGGCTCTCGGAAAGTAGTGTTCTGATCTCTTCTTCTTCTTCTTCTTCTTCTTCTTCTGCTCCCCCCCGTCTTTCACTCCTCAGAATATAAGATTATCTCAACATTTAAATAAATCACTGCATCTGATGTCTTATATAAAACACGCCAATATCTTCGTTTCATGGAGGGCGGATGAGGAAAACAGGAGGGTTTGAATGTGTTTGTCGATGATGATGATGATGATGATGATGATGATGATTCGAACTGTACAAACTCTGACTGAGCAGAGCTCGGAGTGGGTGGAAACAGGTAACCATGAGCTTTAATTTTTCCCCCCTTTTAATTCTTTTTAAAAAGGAACATTGTCCGCACAGAGAGAGAGAGAGAGAAAAAGAAAAAAAAAAAAAAAAAAAAAACTGCCTGCATTATACAGTTTACAATGTAGTACCATGCTAGCGCTGCTCGCCTCGTCCTATCCGTTTATTAGCAATGGAGAATCAGTGCTGTTGGAAACTACGACACACGCTACTGTCGTTAGCCCCATTCTGCCCAGGTGCCTTCTGCTTTCACCCAATCACAACGCCCGAAAGAGAAGGAGGCGGGAGAACGGAGATGGAGGGAGAAAAAAAAAAAAAAAAAACAACAACAAAAAATTTAAAAATAAAGAATAAAATTAACAAATAATTTGTTTGTACAGAAGACAAACGGAAGTAAACAAAGCAGCAAACGCAGGAAAAAAAAAATCACACTTCATGCATTCAAAATGAGGCAGCAGGGGGAAAAAGGAGGAGGAAGAGGAGGAGGAGGAAGGAAAGGGGGATTCACAGTTTTCTCAGCTACGACGCAGAGATTGGATGAGGGTGTGCATACGGAGCGCTAGCAGGGGTTTAGCGACCGCCTGCGAGGGACGTGGTGTTTTCTCCCCCGCGACCTCGCCGAGCGCCGGTTCTTTAATGACGTTAAGGCGTGGACTGATGCGTCGTGTGCTCGTGGACAGAATGGGGGCAAAACTACATTCCTGGTCTGACTAAAATGGATCTGCTTTGTTAACGTAGAAAGAGTCTCTTTGTGTTTCCCCACACGTGGTTAAATTCTTGGCTCTGCCTTCGTGTTTCAAACAGTTTCTGAAGAGAAATGAAGCCCGCTGTGACGGCGCTCTGGTCTCCCGCTCTGGTCTGTAGTCAGGAGGGGTGGAGGGGTGGAGGGGGGGGCGGCTATGATGCTGGGAGGTCCGCGCTGGAGGGAGGAGAGGGGATGAGGGGGTGGAGGGAGATTATGGGGTGGAGGGGGGGAGGCGGCGGTCGGCGGCTCAGACGGGGGACGCTTTGCGCTGCAGTAGATACTGGTGGATGTCGTCCGCGTCGCGCTTCAGCCAGGCGGCGTTGAGGAGGATGTTCTCACAGCACTGCTGCACCGTACGCTCGGCCGCCGGCGCCGGGTGGCTCTCAAAGAAACTCTGCGGGGGCGGAAGCACACGGAGAGAGAAGACCGGCGTGAGACGACACAACAGCTTCAGAGAAAAAACCAAACATTTCCTTGACAACAGAAGGATGAAGACTGTGTGATGTGACTGAAAGCTCCAGAAGAGCTACTAGATGGACTTTGTGATGAAAAGGAACTTTCAACCTCAATAAATGTCTCTATGTATCAGCCCTGTGATTGGCTGGAGAGCAGGGTGACCCCGCCTCTCGCCCAAAGTCAGCTGTGATTGGCGTGTCATTGATAATTTCTCAAATTAAAGGGTAATTCCGGTGTTTTATTTGGTAATATTTAGCAGAGGCGATCTACTGGACAAACTATTCTTTATTTTTATACCTAAAAAGGTCATTTAGACGTAGTAAACATGTAAAAATGAAGCTTTAAAATCTTGGAATGAACCCTTTAATGTCCGTCTCGATATTATTCAGCCGATTTAAATCTTGAATCTTGTTTCCATTTAAACATCCGTAACAAAGAAAATGACTTTTATTTATGGAGTTCTGTGAAGCAGCCTCACCTTCACTTCAGCGGCCATTTTGTCGATGGCAAATCCGTCAACTGTGAGCTGCAAAGACGATAAAACACACGTGAGCGAAAAGAAACAAACAGAAAAACAGTCAACTAATAATAATCAAAGAATCAGATTAAAAACGTGAGAAAGTGAACATGATGGTTATTTGTTGGAATCAAATTCAGCTGTGAGTAGGAACTGTTTCCATGGTGACAAACAAACGTCTGTTATTTGTAAAACAGATTTACACGTCTGTTATTTTCTTACAAAGCCGCCTGGTTTCCCCTCAATAAATTGATAATTGAATGTATTGATAAAACAAAAAAGCATATTATCAAATAACAGATTTGAGTTTTTTTTGTTTTTAAATTACACTGTACTGTACTATATTATACTACAGTAGTACTGAAACACACTGTACTACAGTAGTACTGTACTACACTGTACTACATTACACTGTACTACACTGTACTGTACTATATTATACTACAGTAGTACTGAAACACACTGTACTACAGTAGTACTGTACTACACTGTACTATACTGTACTACACTGTACTACATTATACCACAGTACTGTACTACACTGTACTATATTATACTGTACTATATTATACTGTACTACACTGTTCTGTACTACACTATACTACACTGTACTAGATTATACTACACAGTACTGTACTACACTATACTACACAGTACTGTACTACGCTCTACTGCAGTAGTACTGTACCACGCTGTACTGCACTAGTACCGTACCACGCTGTACTACGGTAGTACTGTACCACACTGTACTACACAGTACCACACTGTACTGCAGTAGTACTGTACTACACAGTACTACACTGTACTGTGCTACACTGTACTATATTATACCACAGTACTGTACTACACTGCACTACACTGTACTATATTATACTGTGCTACACTGTTCTGTACTACACTGTACTGTTCTATACTACGCTATACTACACAGTACTGTACTACGCTATACTACACAGTACTGTACTATGCTCTACTGCAGTAGTACTGTACCACGCTGTACTACAGTAGTACTGTACCACACTGTACTACAGTAGTACTGTACTACACAGTACTACGCTGTACTACAGTAGTACCGTACTACACAGTACCGTACTACACTGTACTACAGTAGTACCGTACTACACTGTACTACAGTAGTACTGTACTACAGTAGTACCGTACTACACTGTACTACAGTAGTACTGTACTACACAGTACCGTACTACACTGTACTACAGTAGTACCGTACTACACTGTACTACAGTAGTACTGTACTACAGTAGTACCGTACTACACTGTACTACAGTAGTACTGTACTACACAGTACCGTACTACACTGTACTACAGTAGTACTGTTTGCGTCCATGTTAACAGTAAATTGGAGTCTCTGACTTGAGTGGTTTTAATCGGACTGCAGAAACACTCACCTTGATGAGCCGTGATATGAGGAAGCCGCCCTGGTAGCGGTTGTAGAGCTCCTCCCAGTTGTCCTTGACAAACTTCCAGGCAGCTTTCCGGCCATGTTTACTGCTTCCTGCGACGCCCCCGATTACCGACACCGTGTCCTGGGGACGGACCTCTTCCTGTCGGGGGAGGAAGGGGAGAAAAAACCCAGAGGAGAGGTTAGCAAAAAGTGTGAAACTCATCCTCTGCTGGTGATGCAACTCACTGTACTGTCATAGTTAAAGGGCACTTCCACTATTTCCAAACCTTTTAGTACATATTTTGGTGTCAACATAACTGGTAGGAAGTCAAAGTTTTGGAAATAGTCAAGTAGATCAGCCGGCAGCCACCTGATCAATAAAAGTTCAACGTTCAATAAAAGTGGCTGTTTACCTTTTATTGGACTCACTGGACTTTGTGTTATTGTGTGACTTTAAAGGGTTAGTTCAACACAAAAACTAACCGAGCAGCAGCTCCTGTGTCCTGTTCTCTAAAATCCCTGCTTTAGTGAATGTAGTCTGGTGTGTGTGCTGTTTGTGGTTAAACCAAAAGGATCTTCCAGGTCTCTCTCTGTAGGGATCCTTTCCATGATGCTGTCACACACTTAGAATAACACTCTGAGCCTGTCAGTGGATCAAACAAGCTCTAATACCTAATAGATTCAGTTGCAGCCTGTTTTGCTGCCGGCTGAGTCGATCTACTGGACCGATTCCAAAGGTTTTTGTACCTTTTGGTAACTTTTTGGTGTCATTCAGACCGGTTTAAAAAAAAATAAAAGAAGAAGTGTGTTTACATACAGCACATTTGTGGATCAATAATTAGTTACTAATAGTGAAAGTCAGGTTTTGGGGGAAACTGTGGAGAAACACTCAGACAAACAAAGTCAGACATTTAAATCTTAATTGTTATTGTGTCTTTACTTGTTCTATTTGATTATTTGCTATGATGTTAAACCTACATTGATCAGGCTCTAAAGGATTGATGCTGTAATCAATGCAGGTGATCTACTGGAACAATTCAGAGCCACAAAGTATGTAAAAAAAAAATAGGTCCCAGGGTTTAAAGACACCAGAATTACCCTTTAAAGTGATTTAACTCTTTTCTTACAGTGCATTTTACCCCATAATTTACTGTAATCATTAAGCACAACGCTGAAAAATTAATAAATTAACAGAACTTTGGGTCTGATTTTCCTCTGAAACAGGTGCTTCTAAACATGCCGGTTAAAGACAGAAGTCTACAATAAAAGCAACACATCTTTCATTTCCTCTGTCGCCTGCAGAAGTGAAACCAGCACGAGGGTGAAAGTGGTCACGCGTACCGAGAGGGCGAAGCTGAGGACTTTCTGGATGAGGTCGGGGGCGGAGATGGCGCCCAGCACTCGCTCGATGCGGTTCTTCTCCTCCTGCATGTCCGCTTGTTTGTGGAGCTGAAAGAGCCAAATGACACAAACAAAATAAAAAAAAACAAAATACAGATGTGTGTGTGAGAAGAAAAGGGCAGAGAGAGAGATGTTAGGAGAGAAGTGAAGGGAGAGGGAGGTCAAGTTCTGTGACAGCGACGGCTTCTTTTCAGATGGTTCAGGTTATCTGTTGGCGTATTTGTCCCTGAAGACGTTCACGTCAGTCTTACCTTCAGCATCGTGTCCAATGTGCCGCTGTCTCCGTGCTTCAGCACTGTTAAATACACCTGGGAAAAAAACAAACAAAGAAGAAAGAAATAAAGAAACAACAAAAATACATCTCGTTGTTTGTGACGTTCTGCAAGATGAAGATCTAATCAGTGTGTCTACAGGCCTCCTAATGAAAACCTGCTTAAACAAAATGTAATAATTCAAAAACAATAAGCCTTAATTAGATCCTACATGAGGGCTGATTTGGACTTTTGGTGGGCACGATACATGGCTTTAGCTAGAAATCAATGAGGACAACTATAACAATTATCTATTTATATAAATCAAGTGCACAAAATACGCAAAGGAAACTGCTGTCGAGAGTATTTTAACCTCTAACTGTAGATTTAAGAGTAAATTATCCGGGATTGTGTCAGTGGTGAGTTAAAAAGCCGTTTACAAAGAGGATGAGGAGGATCCTGAAGAGTCAAAATACGAGTTCTTCATCCCAGGTGCCACGAATATATCCTCAATTCAGCAGGTGACTGATGAGATCTGAACCACAGACATCGACATGAACCGCTTTTCATGCTGTCCATGCGTTTGTTGTTACAATAAAAGGTCTATTCACTTCTGTTCTGTGAATAAACGCACCACAGTACGACCGGTCTGTATTTGAATTGTCACGTTACATCAAGAGCTTTGCTAATATCCAACTACAGCTGATAATGTGGATCATGTGCTTCCGTTTGACGTTAAAAACAAGCGTACAGAGACAGCAGTTATATCTTCTTGTCTAATTAGCCAATGAGGAGGTGGAGAGAAGTTATTGCCTCTGAATAAACTACCCAGTGGTTCAGAGAAAGCTGATTGTTCGCTAACTCGAACATCTTGTCTCAGTAAAGTTTCACTTCACTTCAGCAACGATGCTGCTGCTTTAACTTCTTCCCCTGGTCCAGTGTTAAAAAACAAAAATCACAAATTATTGTCATACTGAATACTGCGGTAGAGAAGTGCATCGCCCGGCTCTATTCTTTTTTTTTTTAAATTACTAAACACAAAACATGTTGTGTATGACCGTGTGTTTTATTTTGCTCACCGGGCTCCGGAGGTCTGCAGGCAGGACCTGCTTGCCGTCCACGTGGTCCCTGAATCTCCGCCGGGCCTCCTCCAGTGTGGGTTTGTGTCCCGCCTTCCCGAGCTTCCCCAGAACCAGACTTCTCAACAGGGCGTCCAGGTGACCTGCAGGACAACAACAAAAACATCACATGACAAGACAATACATTTGAGTGCTACTACATGGTGATGATGTACCGTGAACATTCTTTAGTAATTACTACTTTTTATGGTAAATTACATTGCAAAAACACATTTTTAATGTCCATATCGGGGGTCGGCAACCCGCAGCTCTTTCATCCCTCTGCTGCGGCTCCCTGCGGCTTTGAAAACTAAATACTGACTATTTAACTCTCTAAAACCTAAAGGGCCCACCGGCTCTGGATTACTGTGACTCCGTCACAGTTTGTGCTTTCGGAAAGCTGAGACGTTGCGCTTTACAGCCAATATGGTGTCATTACGGAAATCAGTGGAAATGTTTTTATGCAAATTGTTCCTTTCTGTATATATTTCTGCCAGGTTATATGTATTATATGTGTATTTTGATACAAAAAAGGTGATTTCATTTGTGTTCATGTGATCTGAAGGCAATTTATTTCATTAGTAAAGGTATGAATCTATATATATTATTAAAATTTAGGATGTAAAGGTTGTATTGATGTATAGTAAATTAAAATACTCCCAAAATGGGACAACAGTATGTTAAAATGTAAAAAAAGATGACGTGTAGATGCTGTTCGCTGAGGTTCAGTCTACTAGTTTGCATATATTGATATTTTTTTCATTGTTCAGTGAAACAGCTGACTGGACGCTCCAGTAAAAGGATGAAGGCACAAAAGAGGACAGCATTTTTGGTTTGCTGCCGATGGATCATTTAAGAAGAAGGACTAAAATAGACATTGCGTATTTTACTTAAAAGTAACCTTCAAAATGTTTTTGTTGAATTCAGAAATGTCATTTAATTTTCTCTGTAGCAGTTCATTGATTACATGAAAGCAACAGACTATAGTTTGTTTATATATAACATAAAGGTAGAAAACGATATATGCAGTGTTATCTTCATTTTGAATGTCAGAAGGTTTTCTTTTCTGTGGGAAACGGAACCAAATGGCTCTTTGAGCAGTGAAGGTTGCAGACCCCTGGTCTATATGATCAAAAAAACAGTCTAACTGTTTTTATTTTAAATGTCTAGAAAGCAGAAATGACTCCAAATACGCAGATTCGCCCTCCGTGACAGTTCGCCATCGTCCAGCTCCTCCTCACCTTCCCCTGGTTTGCTGTCCCAGCCGAGCTCCAGGCCGATGGGGGTGAACAGGTCCCGGATGAACTCCTGGATCTCCTCGTGGAAGTCGGTGTGGGACAGCAGCGAGGACAACACCCCCAGGTTGCAGCTGAGGTCGCTCCACACCGTGTAGTTGGGCTCGTTGACGAACGCCTCCATCAGCTTCAGCACCTCCACCGTGCTGATCATCCCTGCACGGGACTGAAGCCACAAAACAACTCAATTCAGCAAAGCTCAGAGCAGAATTTCCCCCTTTTGATTCCCTAAAATGAATAAAAGCAGCGTGTTTTATGGAAGAGTTTTTCAGGAGAAGAGCTGCCGTTTAAATTGCAGGTTTTATAGAGTAAAAGCAGAGGAAACGTGTGTTAACAACTGCTGTTAAAAACCATTTAGTAACAAACAAAAACAGGTTTTTTTTCTGTAAAACAACTTGTGTAAAAGTCTACTCATTATTCATCACTCAACAATCAGATTCAGTGACGTCTTTTAGGTTTTCATATAATAAAAACCCGCCTGTGAAGTGACTGTGTGTCACCGAGACGTCCGACACATCCAGTGATGACAGGATTGTGTTTTTGTGGTCAGGGCGAGGTCAGGATTACATCGTGATGAAGCTAAAAGGTGAAGCAACATCTGCTTTTCAGTTGCTGAGCATTAAATGCAGTCACAAAACTGGTGCGCCCTTATTTTGAAAGAAATAAGCAAACATCCACACGAGGACAGAACTGATAACAGCATGTATGAAGTTTCAGGAAGAAAGATTTATGCTCCTCAAAGTGCCCCATCTTATTAAACCGTCTGAAAGCTTTGTGGAGTTTAATCTCAGACAGACGCTGCAGGAGGAGCTGCAACAGAGGAGCGACATGAAATATTCAAACTCGTACTGATGAACAGCAGCAGCTGGATGAATCAGTCACTGGGCTTCATCCGTTACAACATAACCAAGACTTTTAGCTGTCAAACACACACAAAAATCCTTTTGTAAGAAGTTAAAACTGCGTGAGATGCTGCCGCCCTAAAGATACTGTAAACCGGTGCAGAGTGAGTTTCAGGTCTGTGAGATAAGAGTTACGTAACATTACAAGAGAATTGCATGAAAAGACGGCAGAGACTGTGAAGGCCACTGCGGGCTGCGTCGTGAATGAAAATGCTTTGAGAAAAATTATTATATATGTAATACCATTACTCAGCAGATGTGTCATTTCTGTTGAAAGCTCTTTTCCTTCATTTGGCATAAAAACTTCAATTAGTAGAATCATAGAAATTAAAATCATAGCAAATCATCAAATAGAACAAGTAAAGATTTGTTAGTGTTGTAAGCCAGTTTGCTATCATTTTAATTTCTCCACAGTTTCCCCAAAAACTTTAATTAGTAACTAATTACTGATCCACAAATGTACTGTATGTAAACACACTTCTTCTTTTATTTCATTTCAATGGCAGAGTTCTGTTTTAAAGGATTTTTTTAAAACCTGGGCCCCATTTTTGGTGTCTGAGTGACACACACCAGACTCCATTCACAAAAACAGGGATTTTAGCTCACAGAACACAGGAGCTGCTGGTCTGCTGCTGCCTTGATCAGTTATTCATTTCATTGCGTGACTTTGGTGTTTTTAATAGTTAAAAACAACACTTATAGTGGACGTGCTATTAGTGGTGCAGTTGCCCCAAAGGATTACACTGCACTGGGGGGGGGGGCTGGAGCCAATCACAGGGTCGATACATAGAGACACCATTCATGCTCACAATTACACCTACTGGCAATTTAGAGCCACCAATTAACCAAACCTGCATGTCTTTGGACTGTAAGAAGATCCTTTGGGTGCTGAAATACCAGTGGCAGGTTCCACTTTTCAATGAATAAAAAAAACGGACAATGACTAATATCATATATATGGCTGTGTATGTGTGTGTGTGTGAGAGAGCTTCACCAGAGAGAAGAGGTCGTTCTGCAGGCCGAGTCGGTCCACAGGCTGCAGGCTGAGGTCTCGGATGCCCGGCAGCAGACTCTCCAGCATGGACGAGCTGTACTGGATGCGATAGAAGCCCACGGTGCCGGGGTTGATCTGTAAACAGCAGGGACACAACTGGGTCAGGCTGTGGGAAAAAAAAAATGTAGTTTCACCATTTTCACCTCTCAGACTGAGTGCTTTTACCCAGCAAGGCTTAAAGTGAGTGAAACGTCGAGGGTTTAAGTCAACAACGGGCTCGTCGTGGTGGCAAAACTTCCTCAAACACTAACAATACTGACTTCTAACTTACCAATCATTAGGAGTAAGACAACCTTTCAAACTCTGTAGCTCTAAAATTACAGTTGGGAGCCTCAAACATGTGGCTCATGGTTTAACTGGTAACACGAACGTAAAACAAGCATTATTCATAGATCAGTATCAGCTGTGTACATTTCAATCCATTGTTAATTTCCTGAGAACTCATCATGCAGGCGGCAACAACATCATCAACAGCTGCTTATTTGTAAGTAACACCCAAGAGAAACAGGACGGGGCTGTTCACATTGTTAACACATTTGATAAGAGCCAAATGTTCACTACAAACCAGAGTAAAATATTAAAGATACTACATGGAGGTTTTTAACTGGTTATGAAACCAGAATCAAATAAAAAATTCAAAAAATCTTCTTCCCGTAGCCTGACATTGTGAAAAAGACGCCTTTAGATTTAGAAATTCATGTTTTTTTAATAATCAGAACCTGCAGAATGCTTTGCTTCATCATTAGAATTTCTTTCGGTACGATAACATTTGGAAAGTCTAGAAGAAGAGTTGCATGATTAAATCACTTTATCCCCATTCAGGTTAGCGGAGGGCTAACAGGAAGTCATCCCAAGACGGTAGTACGGCAGATGTTAGTCCGCCGTACGCTCTATGGGCCCAACAATGTGGGACATCCGGGTACTTTTATGCCAGAGAGGTCAAACTTTTTTTTTTGGCTTTCACAGGAATGAACGGAGCCTCCAACACTGTATCCAGGTCTCTGTAGACATTCATGGCTCCTTGTAGCTGCTACATAACCGACTAAAGTGTCCCTTTGTTGGCAGACCACATGAACACCTGTTGAAACCTGATGACCACATCCTCTCCTGCTCTTCCTCCCACACTAGACACTGATAAACTACTACTAACTACTATTACCAGAGTCAACGATCCAAGCAGCTACAAGGAGTTTTAACTGCTTATGAATCAGACTCAATTTAATACAGACTCCTCTATCGCACCTACATATGAAAACAAGACCATGAGCGAGAAGATATGCCTGGTTTTAAGTTTTCACACAGAGAGGCATGAGATGGAGGCAAAGGGAAACATTTATTGTCCTTCATCCAGAGAGCACCAAGGGTAGTTGCTTTAAACAATATCATAACTGACTAAACTGTCCCTTCGATGGCGGATCGGTGACCACCTGTGGAGGAAATGTGGCCGAGTCTGATGTACAACATCCTCTCCTGCTCTTCCTCCCAAACTGATAACCAGGAACTACAGACTGTGAACTCTGCTTGAACTTCTATTATGACTCATTAATTCAGCTTTAGACTCTGGACACCATCTCCTGCTGGACACATTTTTAACCCTGCTTTGACAAACAGGGTAGACGATTTTAGCTTACAGTTGAGTTTGCCTGTGCACAACTGTCATGTAAAGACAGATATCATGATTGTATAGAAAGACTGCTCTATAGAAGATCATACTTCCACATCTAAGCCTAATTTTCACCAAATGAACGCTGACTAGTATTTCCTACAGCTTGAGATGCACAGATCTGATCCACTAGATTGGTACTGGACCATATTAAGCAGATGTGAGAGGTGTCATTCAAGGCTAAATCCCACTGGGCACGTCTGCGTCACTGCTGCCGGAGCTAATCATGCCCACTCTTGCTTCAGATTCCACCAGAAGCACCGTGGCGTGTTTCAGAGTCGTCCCAAATAAGCACCTGGTCTGTTTTTGATGGAAGCCGCCGACTGGCCGCACAGCAGAAAGTCAGAGCTCAAGAAGTCAGACGAAGAAGAGTCAAAAAGAATCTGGTCTACTTTCAAAATAAAACACCCCCTGATGATGAGAGGTTCATCTTGGATGTGGAAAAACACACAACTTTCCCTTTAGCTGCTGTCTGTAGCTGCAGCACGACAAAGTAGGAAATACTGACAATAAATACTAAACAGACGAAATAAGAAACAAAGCCTGTTTGCTTATATCTGAGCAAGTAATCGCTCTGCTCCTGAAGCGTTCCCAGTAGGTTATGAAGCCGCGTAGAGGACCAAACAAAAGCCAGGACCTGATGCCAACTTGATTTTTAGTGCCATTAAAGTCCTCAGTACATGAAATAGCTCGTACCAGGTACCAAATTCTGCATTTGGATGATACCCTGAGTTAAATATCTGACTTGGCATGAGGAGAGAAGAATGATGGATCAGTGCATCCCTGATTTCTGGTGACTGCTGCTAAAATTGACAGTGAAGTGCTCATCTGAACGTCCTCGGTGAACCGAAACACGAACTCAAGCTCACCTTGATCCACTGGTCGGGGCCGACGCCGTTCAGGGTGATGGTCGTCTCGGGTCTGTCCAGCAGAACCTTGAGCTTGGTGCATTTGGGGTCCTCGCTGGTGCAAATACTAATGGGGACCATCCAGCTGGGGCAATCCTCACCTGTCCGACAGGCAGGTCAAGGAGCCAATGACAAGCTTGCACAGAATCAACACAGAGCAGCATTCAGTCTGGTCTGAGCAGCATAGAAGCTTTAGAAACACTCACCATCATGTGGTCCACTGGCACAGAACTTCTTCTGAGAGATCTTGAGGATGCGGTCGTCACCTTGCTATAAATAACATCAGGTTCAGTGTTTTTATAACATAATATAACTATAATATAGGATAACATTTTCACCATATTAGCCTAAAACCAGACCTGTAATACCAGTTTTCACCAGTAGTGACGAGGTTGAAGCACCACAACCACACTGGAACCAAATTTTACTACACTGGCACAGTTTTTCTTGTCGTTTCACTGGATTGTCTAGTACTCAAAACACACCACGCTGCCCACACACACACCTCTGATTTTTTTCTTTCTTTCAAACGGATCAATTTGTGGCTGATTAAACAGCTCGTGTCCAGTGAAGCTCACCTGATCCTGATCCACTTCGATTATCGGGAAGCCCATCTGCTTGGTCCATGAGCTCATCACTGCAGCGATGGGTTTTCCACTGGCCTGTTCCAGACAGTCCCATAGGTCCTCTGTGGCAGACAGGAAGGAGGCGGATGATTAGCAGCCCAGGAAATCAATTTACACAGACGCTTCATCTCGGGGAAAATATTTTTTTTTTTGCATGTTCTTACCTGTCGAAGCATTTTTATGTTGGAACTTCAAAAGATAGGCGTTCATTCCTTTCCTGAAGTCCTACAAAGAAAGAGGTGAATCTTATTTAACATTAAAAAAATAAAAAATACAAGCAATGTGGGGAAGTCGGGGCCGTTAGACGACCAACCTCGTCTCCTGTGTAGTTGTGCAACATGCGGATCACAGACGCTCCTTTGCTGTAGGAGATGGCGTCAAAGATTTCATCTACCTCCGATGGATGGCCCACGTTCACCTGGAGCACACGACGCACAAGGCAAGTGTTAAGCAGGATTCTCACTCTGAAGCAAACGGAAAATTCTGACTGTTTCATGACTAAAAAGCTGAATTTCCACATCCCGTGAATGTACAATGACATGCAAAGGTTACACGTTAGGTCAGGATCTCAGACTCTGTAGCATTTCTGTCCTCTTGGTAACCAAAGTTCCTGAAATTTACACATTTCCCGGCATGTTTGCTGACTCTGCCTCAGATTTTTCACTGATTTGACGGCTAGAAGACCACTAATGTTACAGTGGGAGCTGAGGAGGATAAATGAGCGCTAAAATTTCATGAATTTCAGTCGACACACCTTTTACACACTTAACCAGTATTTGCCCATCACATACTCAATAAGTAAATAAACTAACTAACATCATTACTTTACAAACAAAGATGAGACTGTGTGTCCCGGTGGACCGATCATAATCTAGATCATGTGACCCGGCAGATTTTGGTTTCACAAAGCGCGCCCCTGATCGTCTCACCTCTATGGGATGGCTGCTGTCCAGTGCGTCCAGGTCCAGAGCGCGGGTGTAGTCCGCCGAGACGAACTGGGTCCAGATGTCGTACTCTGGGAAGCAGTGGTCCACACACAGGTACTCGATCCAGGATGCAAAACCCTCATTAAGCCACAGATGGGTCCACCATTCCTGTGCACACACACACACACACACACACATTAGGAGGACATTGTGACCTCCAAGTCCTTAAAAACTGCTCCTGCACCAAAATACAATCTCCTACATCACAAATATAAAGACGTAAGTGTTTTGGTGTCAACAAATTCTGTTCTACATTTGATAATAAACACGAAAGGCGGACTTTGTGGATACGTGCCCGTGTATCAGGACCATCTGTTTCACATTGTTGTCAGATCTAAGAATCCACCAAGAAGGGCAATAAAACCAGAAAACTTTTTAACTTTTGCCCGCTAACAAAGCAGTGAGCCCTGATCGTATCTGTGTTCTGCACTGTAGAAGCCTTCATGGGTCTAATATGACGGAGCAGAAACCAAAATGATCTGGGAATCTAATTACAATAAAGAAATATAATACAATAATTAATAATATCTATACATATATTAAAATAACATCTGTGGCTAAAAATGTTTATCATGTCAGAAACAACATTTGGTGGCCTGAATTCTAAAGAAAAGCTCTTATCCACTTCTCTATTGATCAGCTCTGCCTGCAGGTCTTCTCTGATCCATTCAGGTGTTGCACATGATGATAAACAGACCCCCACCGACCCAGAACAGACTGACCGAAACAAAACGTTGATCCAGATTCTGATTTATCTCCTCCCCCCAAAATATTTCCTTTACTTTTCTACGATTGCTGTTATTTTCAAAGCTCCTCTCAACCTGTCCACATATGAGGCCGCCTGAAGTTATTTCCAGCTACAAACAGCGGATGTAAGGTTACGGCTGGTTACCATGGTGACCAAGTTCCCGAACCACTGGTGGGCGAGCTCGTGTCCGACCACCAGCGCCACCCACTGCCTGGAGGACGAGCAGGAGTTCTTCGGGTCGATTAGCAGTGCTGTCTCCCTGGAAAAACCAAACAGAGAGTGGAGGTCAGCGCCGCGACGCCTGAAGGTCGACACTTCCTCCGAACGCCAGCAGGTTTTTTTTTTTTTTTTTCTCTCTCCCTCCATCCGGCGGCCACGTCCGCTGCTGAGTTGTTTATTACAAAAAAAAACCTGTGTGCAGGTGGCGGTGGATGGTAGATGAACAGAGCCGGCATGCCGCATGCAAATCACACGCCATCTGAACACCTAACAGGTGGCAACACGTCCAACGAAACGCGAAGCAATTAAAAAGCCATCAGTGCTGTCGACCAAAGTGACACAGCTGCAACGAGAACTTCTCAGAGACGGAGGCAAAATCTGCTGTTTTCTCAATGAGGACTGGAGCTGCAGCACTACAGTTCAGAGCTGGATCCACTGATTCTTGTCCTCATCGATCGATTGCTTGATTATTTTAACCCTTTAACCTTCTGCTCAACCATATGGTAGAGCACATTTTGACTCACTATATCTTATTGAAAACATGTTTTACTTACGACATCTCAACCGTTTGGTAGAGGCCAATATTTCAAAAAAATGTGGGGTCTGTTCATAAAAAAACATTGATTTTTGTAATTAGTGCCCCAAGGAAATAAAATATATAAAGAATACATTTTTTCATTGTTTTTTTCTTGGTGAGGACGTTAAAGGGTTAATCACTATAAAAATGCCAATCACCATTTCCCCACAGCCCAGAGAAACGTTTTTAAATGACTTGTTCTGTCCAAACAACTCAAATTTACAATGATATAAAACAGAATAAAGCTGACAAACCTCAGACGTTTGGCTGTTTCACTCAAAATAACTCCACGATGATTAATAATAGTCAGCAAATTAATGATAAAAGTACACATGAATTGAAGTACTGAAGTAAAGAGCGTTGGAAAACAGATTTAGGGTATCGACTATCTTTAATTTAATCATCTTGATGTTAATGCGTTAGAATAACATTCACTTTTCCCTCCCAACCAGTGTCACTTAACTCATATAACACCATAGTTTTTCCCCCTTTTGTTGATTAAAAATATTGGAAGCTTACCTGTAGGTAACAAGGCCCCAGTTTTCCATGGCACCTGAATGGGAGGCAGCAGTACGTGTTTCACTCTCGAGGTTTTCAGCAGAAATGTCTCAAATTTCTGAATGTGGAACTAGCAGCTACTCACCAGCAGCAAAATCAGCGATAGCTATGAGATCAATTTTAGGCAATGGATAAGGAACACTGAAGTAGTCTTTATAGAAAGGTAAGGTCTTAGTCGCAACCTGGAAAAAAAAGAAGAAGAAAGAAAGCATTTAAAATAATAGAAAAAGAATCTAAACATGTCTGAGGACTTGATTACAGACACAGAAACAGTAATTCAACACATGCGGTAAAACTTTTGCAGTAAAAAGCGACTTTGATTGCATCTCAGAGGAGCTGATCCGCTCACGGCCTTTCTCTGAGCTGCTGTGAAAAAAAAGAGGCTGTTTTGTCCAGAAAACTGATTGCAAAGAGGTGATTAATGCGAGTGTGGAAAATGGAAATGACGAGGACGTTATAATGAAGATGAACTAGGTGTGTTCCATAAGATATGGGACGAATGTGTTTTTAAAGCACCTTGCTGTGTATATACATTTGGTCTGTATTTGTCCGATACCAAGTAAAATTCAGGCTGGTATCGACGATATTTTGAGTTTCCAAACACATGAAGTTTTTGAACAAAGTAAAAAGTGATGTACAGCAGTCCCTCGCTATAACACGGTTCACCTTTGCGGCTTCGCTGTTTCACGGATTTTTTTAGTGTAATTTTGCATGCTTTTTTTTACAGTGTATGAACGCGCCTTGTGTTCTGCGTCCTGATTGGCTAAGGGACTGTAGACCGATGTCAATTGATCTCCTCCATGCCGTGTCTCTGTACAGGACAGAATACGTTCTTCTTGCCAAATTTACAGAAATGTTCAATCGCTAGCAGTGTGACTTTTAAGTGCTGCCTGTTTGCAAGACAAACAAACAAGAGATAAATGTGAGAAAATGTTAATGCCTGTCTGAGAAAAGTGTCTAAACTGTATGGTGAGGGGTTTTACAGCCTTAAGATATATAGAATCATTGTAAAAAATAAAGCTGACTACTTCACGGATTTCACCTATTGTGGGTTATTTTTAGAACGTAACCCCGCACTAAACGAGGGACCACTGTATTTCAAATTCTAGCTTCATAATGAATGTAAGACATCACACTGCTCGTTCTGATTGTTTAATTATGAAGAATTTTGATACAAGAAAAACTAAATACTGAAACGTTGCCTGTTAATCGACGGCATCTGAACATGAAGGTCTTAAAACGCTCGCCTGAACATTTTAACTCAAACATTCACACTTTTTCAACCTTTCCTCAGATGTTCCCTCATTCAAAAGGTTTTTGTTCAGGAACAACAGCATATTTACATTTTTCCCTTTAAGTCTGGCGCAAACGTATTTACGCAGCCGTATTTCGCACATGACTGTGACAGGCGGAAGAGAAAGTAGTTCCTACCAACTTAGACGAGATCCTGATAGTAGAGTTATTTTCCACTGTGTTCCTGTTACTGATAAACTACACATTTACTCCAAATTACTAAAATATCAATATTTTAATATGAGAATCGATTTTAGAACATAAATATCTGGTATCGGAGGTATCGATATTTCAGTATCACTACTTTCTAGTCATTTTGACAACTCACAGCGCTTCTACATTACATCCTCATTCACACAGGAGGAATCTAAGTTGGAGGAAACTATTCCTTCACACACTGAAGCTGCTTCAGGAGCAAGTTGGGGTTCAGTGTGTTGCCTGAGGACACTTCAACAAAACCAGCTGTGCTTTTCATGTAATTATGATCGTGGTTATTGTTATTACCGATCATGTGCCTCGTTTGTCTTTTGTTTGTTTTTCGTATTCATGCCATGCAGAAGGAAACACGAAGGATCGAGCAGATACAAGTAATAATAATAACGGAGTCACTACCATCACACAAACTCTGGTAAATGCAGCTGCTGTCTGTGTATTTGTGTTTAAAGGGAGTAAAACTCAAGAAGGAGCATGTAGTGAATCCACTGCCGTCTGGTAAAACAACATACTCACCTCCAGTGCAAATTTCCCCTGTTCTGCCTTCCCGACGGGTGTGTAGACGCGTACCGTTACGCCGTCTGATGACTGGCTCTCCACGTAGTCGTATTCACCGATGACAAAAGCTACAAGGTATGTGGACATGATGGGCGTGGTGGCAAACTTCACCTCCACAAGGTTTTCGTCCTCTGGATATGGCTTTCGATCAATGACATTCTGAGGAAGGCGGAAGGAGAAACCATATTACTGCTAACAAGAGTTAATAAAAGTAGGACTTTCTCTAGCAGATCATTGAGCAAGAACAAATCTTTTGTTTCCACTGAATTATGATTATTCTCTTCTGGGCAAAGAGTGATGTTGTATAACACAAACAGTCCAAAGCCCCACCAGCAGCTGTTACAGCCTCAAATATTAATTGCACACTACTTATTACTTATTGCTCAAAAGCTAAACTGGCAATGAGGCCGAGCTCGTGCTGAAGGTGATGCTGGAGGAAGTCATAAACGGTTCATCCTCGGTTGGTAAATCTGACAGCACTGTTCCTATTAGTGAAAGACTTTTCTTTTCTGCAAGTGCTATTAAAATGGGTGGGGAAATTTGTTGGGGACTATTTTCAGTGGCGGATGAATCCACATGTGGCACTCAGGTGAGTGTTTGTGGCAGCAGGACTGTGTTTTTAATAGTTTTTGGAGACAAATCAGGCTGTGACACGCCAAATACTTGTTAGCAGGATTTGTTGATGAGAAAAAAAAAAAAAAAATCAGAACATCAGACTTATTGCTTTAGTGTCAGTGCTGACGTTTATGGCAGCAATTATCTTAGTAGTAGATATCCTTCAGCATCAGCCGAACAGTTAAATGTTGCACTGGATTTAAAAAGGGCACAGTAGACCTGCTGAGAAAATAAATTTCAGCAGGTATGTGGACACAAAAGGTCAAGAGCTGGACTGGCATCAGTCTCTGCAGGACTTGCTGCATTCACTTGGTTTCAGGCAGACGGCAAACAGCATTTCAGTGGACCAGAGCAGGACAGTAAAAGTAGGTGAGGCCGGCAGAGAATAGCAATAGAGATAACAGTAATGGTGGACGTCATTGCCGACCAAAGATAAATTCTTAAAAACTTTCTGCAGTCCTCTGTGACAGAATTTACAACGCGACTCATCAGTTCCTGATAATGGGACACCTCAAAGGCTGTTATCCCTGCATATATTTGCATTATATTCTGTATATTTGCATTTTATTTTATTATTATTATTTCTTCTTCTTTCAGTGGAATTCTCACTGTAAATTTTGAGTTTCTGATGTAGCTGTTGTGTATAGCTGACTTTCCCCTTTGGGGGATGAATAAAGGTGCATCTTATCGTATCTTATCCCACTTACACCATGGTTATTTGCCAAAGAAAAAAAAATTAGGACCATTCATTTATATTTTCATGCTTTTTGCAACTAAAATCCAAAGTTTTTCACAAGACGTGACTCCGTTTCCTTAGTAACGCCTGTGAGTTTGACTAATCTGAGGAACAATCACCGTCTTCTCATTGGCTTGTTATGCAGTGGAAACAATGTGCTTTACTCCAGTAAATAGGATGGATCCTAGATATGACGTGATAGATGTTTCTAGTCTCTCAGCTCATTGATCCCTTTAGCTCAGCGGTTAGCCAGAAAGCTAACGCTACGCTAGAAAGATTCAATGTGGATGAGTGCGGTTGATAAACACGACTTCACAGCATGTTTGACAACAACAGTAGCAGCTAACCAGGTATGTCGCTGCCCCCAAATCAATATGAGGATGTTCACGAACAAAACAAAAGCTCCGGATCACAGACTCCCCACTTCCCAGTCTACTTCCTGCAGCTTGTGGTGTTCGGACACTGAAGGAGCAGCGTTACACTCGCTAACGTTAGCTTGGTGAGGTGCTGCAACAAATAGTAAACTCTGACTGCGTCACTGTTGCTATGGTTACTGGTGAACCCAGATGATAAGATGCATAATATGATACTAGTAAATTTATTTAGTATATTTTGTTTCCATTCTTTGTTATCAATACAGCATCAGCAGAGCAACATATTTTGTCAGGCTGCCGTCCCATTGGAGTGTCTGTGTGTTTTTCTACTGCAGGTGGCTGAATGTTTACGAATGAGGCTAAAGTCCTGCTGGCCAAACGCATCAAACACTGTAATAATCATTATTTGTCTTTAATATTCTTCTGTAATTTGTCTTCCATGATCAAGTTTAGTTGTCCTGTCTTTTAGGATTCAACCAGGTTTGGACACAAAACCAGACATTATTAACAACCGACAGACTGCGTTCATGTCAATCACATTTAGTCAGTGATCAGGAAGACCCAAATTTAGCCTCGTCGTCACCACCCAGATGAGCTGCGTTAGCCCGGGGGCTGTTGTTAGAAATAATCTCAGCCAGATGATGTTTTCTGATGCAATTTAGCTGCAAACGCCTCCAGCTGAAATGACCGAGGGCAGAGTTTGTACGACAAACGCAAGACGTGTTTTCAGGACGATGTTTTTTTTTTTTTTTTTCTCTTCTTCTCCTTTTTACAACGACCAACCTCATTGTACGTGTACAGTAGTTAGATTTCACATGTGGTTAAGCATAACATTAGCCAGAGGGAGAATATGCAGGGACTGTCTGCCCTCTGTTATGTAAGAAAAGAGAGGAAAGGGAAGCGAGATGGCACACACACACACACACACACACACACACACACACACACACACACGTATATATAAAAGAAACTTGGCAGCATAAAGTGACTCAGGCAGTCTGAGGTCTGGAGCGTCTCAGAGGGAGGGTTGAACACATGACACGTACCATATTTGACAAGGCTACTCGGTCCTTGGGAACTATCAGAGCAATGTCAAAGGTAGCTTTGATAGCTGGCTCATCCCAACAGGGGAAAGCTCTGCGAGCGTCCGTGGCCTGGAGAGAAGGGGAGAGAGAGAGAGAGAGGGAGAGAGAGAGGGAGAGGACATAAACTGAGTCCAGACTGTGTTCAAGCGAGCTGAGGTGAACTGCATCTTCAAACACATCTGTTGTGATCACATTTGGTCACACAGAGACGCTGTGGCTGCTAAACACATCAGCACTCAGACATACAGGTATACATGTGGTCCATCATGACGCATCTCCACCAAGGTGAATAAAACTCAACTGAAAACTGGGAGCGGAGAAACAACAAATAAAACAAAAATTACAAAAGTAATTAAAATGAAATAAAAACATACAAGAAATGTAATTCCAACTATTTCTGCACCTGTCAAATACCAGCAAACCTGTTCTGGAAACCAACTTGAACTAAATTGAAGTGAAAACAAAAGATAAACTGATGAAAAACACAAATTATAAGAACAACTCTGATCTACATATAAAAAGAAAAAGGGTGAAAAGAAAAAAATAACAGTCATGACGATCATGTGGTGGAATAAACCATAACATTACATACGACCTATTTGTTTCAACATGTACAGACATATTTAATTCTCCCTTTTAGAAGCGACAGTGACGACTCCTTCCCTTTGTCGCAGGAGCAGCTATTTTTCAAAGCCGATCAAATTGAGCGGCGACATTTGTAGCATTTCATTTAGACAAACAGCCCACAGCCAGTGATTTAGTTTGGTCTAGACCTGCTCTTTATGTTAAGCGCCTTGAGATAACGCTGTTGTGAATTGGTGCTATATAAATAAAGACTGATTGATTGATTGATTGATTCCAGTGACGCCGACGTGCAGCTTTCCTACCTGTGTTCGTTTCACTTTGTCTGAGCTGCCACATAATCAGCGCCTGCGCCCGGAGGGGAAGTTACTCTGAATTAAATCACTCCAGCTACACAGTCATGAAAATAATCCAATTATACATCACCGTAAGTTATTATTTTTTCATTTTTTAGCTGCTTTTACGGCGGCTTGCTTGCCAACAAACACGCATATTATCTTTCGTAGTGCTTTCCCAAAACCAACGTGCACGTCCGCTTCACGCAGCCACGGGCCGAGTGTGTAATTATAAAAGTTTTAAAGCAGGCTGGGTTTGAACTTCCCCGTCTGACAGTCTTCCTACTTTTAGCCGTGTCAACTTTTTGCATGCACAACTGTGTGTGACGTCGGCATCATGTTAATAATATTGGATTTTAGAATATTTGCATCAAGGAGATCCCATAGATTAATAATAATTTGACATTCTGCCGAAAACAGACGCGTCCTTATCTCGTTTTACATACAAATACTTTCTCAACTGAAACAAGAAGTACACTATATGGTGCTATATATCAAATATATGGTTGGCAGACAGACCAACTCTTAACAATCTGACTGTATTTTGAGGTGAACTGACACATGTATGCTTCGGTGGCTGCAGACTAGAGCGCCGCTACAAAACATGTGGATTGCGCAGCAAGGAAATTACACCATTCAACAAAAAAACTGAATGTGCAGGTGACCAATAGGAGGAGAATCATTTCTTCCAAAACGTGCACGTACACATCAGGTGTATATGCTGCAGGTGACAGAGGTTCAGTAGCTGATGAAAGCCCCCCCCCCTCACCCTCCTGTCAGTGTGCAGACTGGACTGGCCTGGTTTTGCCTCAACTTTCCCAGGAACACATCAACACACACACACACACACACAGGGGCCTTTTCAAAACATACAGTACGTATAAATAGAATGAAATCTGAGGTATTGCCTCATCTTTAGGACAATTCTGGATTACCACCAAGAGTCACTTGACCATCCTCCCCCCCCCCGTGTTGCAACACAGGCGAGTTGTTGGTTAAGCAATAGACTAAACTTTCACAAAAAGAAAACATCCCATCTCCCCGAGGCCATCAACTTACCTCAAACTGTGTGACAGCAGCGTAGCGGATCTCTCCAGCTGAGGTTGTATATTTACTTCTATAGAATCCCTTCATTTTGTCGTTCAGTTCCCCGACAAAGTCTATCTTCAACGTGCCGGAGCCTGAGGAGGTGTGCACAGAGAGAGAGGGAGATGCAGTGTTCGTTCAGCCACGACCAAAGGGGCCAAATCTGTTATTCTTCAACAGCACAGAATGAGGTTTTTGAACGCAGCGTGTGAAGTCCCTTCTTACCTTTCTGTAGTGCGCTAGGAAATGACAAGGTGACTTTCTCATCCTCATTTTGATAGTTGAATCCTGTAGCATTTATTTCTAAAAAAGGAAAAAGAATGGAAGAAAAAAAAGACAGGCTGAAATTTCCTATATTAGGATTCTAAAAAGGTAGGTGTAATCAAAAAACAGTGAGGAGAGATCAAATTATATTTTCATTTATAACGGCGTCATTAATTGAGGGGGAAAAAGCTGACAAAGTCTGACCCTCACCTTCTCCTCCCTGTGGCGCAAAGGAAGCTGTGATGATGTCGATGTCAGCACAGTTCATCACAATCTGATTTGTGGCTTGTGTAACCTGTAAATATTGACATAAAACACCATAATTTATACACTGTGCCATAATTTCAAACCCTTAATCTGCCCTGTAAAGGCAAAGTTTAAATAAAGCCCAACTGTCACCTGGGCTCGACAAGAGGGAGCAAGAGTTTTGTTCTGATTCTGATGGTGAAACACGGTCATATATCTGAGGCAGGAATGAATCTGCTTAGTGTGAGCTACACCTACATAGGCTGAAGGGCAAAATATACAGATAAAAGATGACAGCAGATAAAGAACCAGTTGGGGTATGGAACAAAAAAAAAAAAAAAAAAAGGAGAAAGTGATGGAAACAAAGAAAGGAAGACAGCCTACAGGGCCTCTGACTTGTGATGTGAAAACAGTGAAAGTGACTGCCCAACTTATTGAGGGAGAAACACAGTGGCACACTTGGATGCCTTGCAGTCTTCAAAGGAGGGCAGTGATAGTGACATTCACGGTTTGTGGCACTGCTGGTTGGACGCTGCTGCTGTTAGAGACACTTGGAGGCCGACACAGCGGCAGAGAGGCAGTAATTATGAAACACGCTCGGCTGATGGCAAAGTGCCACGTTGCTGGAGTTTCTTCCAGTCTATTGTGTTTTGTCCAGGCTTTGTACAAACTGCAGGTAAACAGGGTATTACTAAACTGTTTAGTAACTTCCTGGCAAACACAGCGTTAGAAAAACTTTCAGGAGGGCTCGCCTTGAAAAGACTTGCTAAAAAAGGGATTGGCAATTGCAGCCGGGAGACATATTAATGATTTAACCAACAGAAACACAAATTTTGAATGTGTTCAACATCTATTTGAAGTTTTAATGAACACAGATGGTCTAAGCGTGTTCAAACCGTGCCAATGAGATACCAGCGATTCGCTCCTGGTAGTGAAAAACAATAGTTTCTCAGTGTGTTTGTTTGCTGTGTCATTTCATGAAATAAGCCAAAGTTCTCAAAAGCATCCAGCGCCGCGTTTCAAACACTTGAGCTGAAACAGTCAGTCAATCAATAGAAAACCAAATGTGAGTATTTAACGCTCGTCATTATTAATTTAATATTATTTTGTTTGTTTTGCAGCCACCTGCTTTGTACTGTAGGATTTCTGTTATCTTATCTCATTTCTAATTTACTGCTTTTGTTTAATCTTTTCCTGATAGCGAAGCAGTTTGTTCACATGACCTGACTAATATCTGCACATTTATACGTAATGGCCGTAACGTATAACGATGTGGTCGGTCGTCTGATGTGTGTTTACAAGCAGGCACAGGTGTTAGGGCACTGAGCTGACAGGTGTCTGCGCCGCCACTACGGAGCAATTCACACACACATTAAACACATATTCCATCTCTGGACTACATGTAAAGTGAGCTCGTGAGTTTATGTGTTAGTTATTAAGTGACTACTGCCTCTGCCAACTTTAGTGCATTGCTAAAAGACCGTTTAAAGATTAATCTAACCTAAAAATCATGTAAATCTACTTTCTCGGGACAGTTTTAAAATGTTTGTCTGCAGTGGTGGAAAGTTTTTAAGTACATTTTCTCCGTTACTTGTGCTTCACTTGAGTATTTCCACATCACGCTACATAATACTTCTACTTCAGTACATTACAGAGGAATATATTATACTTTTCACACCATTACATTGATCTGATCTGTGCAATCTGTCCTGCAGACCTCTAGATTGGGAAGCACTGCAATAAACTACTAACTAAATACTAAAGTTAAAGTAGTTAAAATGAGCTATTAACAGTAAAAAGCTACTTATGAAGTAATTACTCAACATAAACAATATGCTAATGTCATATATGATAACATATACAGTCACAGGCATCACTTTTGTGCAGAATAAATACTCTAACTCTTAAAATTTAATTACTTTTATTTGTAATTAAGTATTTTTACATTGCTGTAGTGGTACTTTTACTCAAATAAAAGGATCAGAAAACGCCGTGCACCACTGATTTAACATATAAATGTTAACTTAGTTGGGCTGAATGTGTGAGTGAGGCAGAGAGTGGGAGGGGGCGACATGATGTTGCCATGATTTAGCAAACACTAGTGAGCGTTAGCTAGCCGCTAACTGTCAAGTTAACAACTTCAGTCGGTCAACATCCGATTAACTGGTTGTGATTACTAGTAAAGGCTTCCTGCTACAAAGGGTTAACGTTGCTGGCATACAAAAACTGATCTGGAGACACATTAAGCCCGTTGCCAAGGGCTGCTAGCAGGCTAATGCCCACGACAGGCTAAGCTAACATGAGAGTGCAAGTCTGCTGCTTTCTACGGGATTGTTGTGCTAGCTAGCTGCAGCCAGCTAGCGGCTAATCACAGAGATAACCAGCCGTCATTCTCCCCTCATTCACGGGTCTCCCTCGGCCAGTGCGAGCCAGTCAACGACGGTTAGCTTAGTTAGCAGCTGCCAGCTAAAGTTAACGTTAGCTAACGCCTGCCAACACCGTTAGCTAACCGGGTTACTACTGGCTGTGCTGGTGGCTAACGTTCGCCGTTATCAGCCGAACACGGTAAATTAGCTAGCTAATGGTAACGTTAGCTGGTCAGATTACATAACAAGATCCCCGCCATGCACAGACAAATCCATCCGAGCATGGAGCCAGGCGCTCTGCCGTGACATACCTCCACCAGCGCCTCCAGCTTGCCTTCGAAAGTGAAGTCGATCAGGTCGGGCTTCAGACACAAGCCATAGTTGACGGGGTAAACGTCAGTTGGTAACCGTACGAAGGGCCTCCTTTCGGGCATGGTTCCTGTATTTTGGCCGGCTGCGCGAACGAAGACGGTGCAGTGTGTAACTCTGGTTGTCGCTCTCAGTTTTGTGAGTAGAAAGCTGACCGAAACGGGCCTCGGCAGTGAGGACGGACAGCAGGCGGTGAGTCTGTGTGCGGATGACAGCGGAACCCTGCGGCCCAGGAGCAGCAACATAGACCGAAACCCTCTCAGCACTGCCAGCTACGGTTCTCTCCTCTCAGACAGCCCAAACAACTCAAGTTAAGCAGCGTCGACCTACACGCACACGACGTCATCACGTTTCCGCGTACGTAGCATACGTGCGTGTGCGTGTCTCTGCTCAAAAAACAATCACAATTTGCCTATTACAACTTGTGTTTTTCAATTTTCTGCGCATTAATTTAAACATTTGAAATACTGAAAGTGACATTGAAATGGTTGTGCCCGTATTGACGCGGCTTTTCTACCAAAAGTGCCCTTTTGGATGCTGCTGTGGTGGATAAAACATGTTAAAGCTCTCATTAAGATGTCCCCCCAGTGGTGAAAACGTGATAAAGTGCCCTCTAGGATACCTGCCCAGTGGAGAAAACGTAAAGAATGGCCCTCAAGGGTGTTCTTCCAGTGGAGAAAATGTGCTAAAGTGCCCCCAGCAGTGCCCTTTCAGTGGAGAAAATTGTTATAAAGTGCCCTTTAAGCTGTGCTTCTTTCCAGTAAAGAAAATATGATAGACGTGACCCCTTGGATGTGCTTCCAGTGGAGGAAATGTGCTAAAGTGCCCCCAACGGTGCCCTTTCAGCAGGGAAAACTTAGTGAATTTCCCTCTAGGATGTCCTTCCAGTGGAGAAAATGTGTTAAAAGTGACCTCCAGGGTGTCCTTCCACTGGAGAAAATGTGATAAAATGCCCACTAGGATGCCATTCACTAGAGAAAATACAAAAAGTGTCCTCTAGGATACCTGTCCTGTGGAGAAAATATGATAAAGTGCCCCCCCATGGTGCCCTTCCAGTCTAGAAAACTCAGTAACTCTCCCTCTAGGATGCTTCCATTAGAGAAAGCTTCCCTACTTTATTTGTGCAGCGACATTAAAAACAGAGTTTACAAAGTGCTGTGACAGACAAAGCAAAACAGGATGCTCAAGGAGCAATATGACATCAGAGAGCCGAACAATGAAGCCAAACAAAAGCAAGGATTCCAGTGAATTAAACACAAGGAAGTAAGAAAAGGGACAAAAGCAGGAGAGAGAGAGGGCGGTAGAAGAGATACACGACATTAGAGCATTAAAAAGTGCAGATATAAACACATACAAGAATAGAATAGAGAATTAAACGAATAATCTATCTATCTATCTATCAGAAAATGCAATGCAGTGATAATTAGTTGGCATCTGCACACCTCTAAATGTCTAAATAGTTCATGGATGTGTTTTAATTACACTTTCATTGTAGTTATACTTCTACTGCTGTTGTAGTTATACATTTGGGTGAAATAATAAAATGATTTTAATCTTATTCCGGGTTTGGAGATGTTTTTATTTTTATTTTTTGCGACCCCTTTATGTTTTTCGTCCCTGCTCACGAGCACAGCGTGGAAATTTAGATTTTATATTTATATTCTCCTGTCATTGAGCGTTTTATTTTGAAAGTGTAAACCGGAAGAGTCGTCATCAACATTCGGGCAAATGGTGGCAAGATGGCGATGCCCATGAGGAGGACGCTGGTGGCTCTTCACAGAGCAACATGCAGCAGTTTGAAGGTAAAGAGACATTTAATAAGACTTAACTGTATCAAACACAGACATTTAACGTGTTTGTTGAGCTGACCGATTGTTTTTCTTCGTATTAACTCGTCACGCTCCTCATTGTCCTTACGATGCTAGCTTAGCTAACTTTAGCTAGCTAACTGTCACTAACCTCCATAGAGATACTTGGAATATAAGAAGAATATGTTAAATGTTGGGAATAACGTAAATGAAAATGCTCGTTACAGGGTCAGAATTGTGAGTTAGTAAGTAAGTTAAGATTCGGGGTCGCTATCAGATTATAACAGTCAGATTTCTGACTTATTATGGCATCTTTAAGAATAATTACATTGATGTTTCTGTTCTGTCCACCTCATTCAGTGGACAAAGTACTCTGGTCTTTTGCCTTAGAAGAAATAGCAATGCCACAGAGCAAAGCCTGCAGAAATCATACTTTAATGCAAGGATTTGCACTAAAATATACATGTGGCACCGAAAGTACTTATTATGCAGAATGGCCTATTTCAGAGCAGTATGTATAAGATAATTGTTTAATTATGTTTAAATTGCTTTAATGTGTACATATCACTAATATTTCAGTTTTTAAAGGTGGGGCAGATTTAGACTGTTTTATATACACAGGTATTTTAATCTATATTGATACATCATGATTTATTAGTTGATTTATGTTTGTATTAATTCAAAACACTTGTTTGTCCTCCTCCTCTCAGAATGCCGAGGCGTCTCTGGATGTGCGGCATCCTGCCCCGCTGTTCCTGCCGGTGAGGACCAAGAAGCGGCACTTTATCCCTCCAGCAGTGGGGCTGAAAATGAAGGCGGGAGAGGACTCGGAGGCCAAGGCCAGAGCAGCCGGCATCGTCTTCAGACAGCAGTACATCGAAAGGTCCATCAACATCGCCTGCACTGGTAATAATGTTTATTCTTTCTTACATAAGATTATAAACCACACCCCACAAACATGCCAAAGATAACATATAAACATACAGAATCAGCAGAACATTTGAAATGCCAGTGTACGAGATTGCACATATAGAATAAGTGCAAAAGTATAGTTCAGAGTGATGGCACATTTACATTATGAACAACAGATACAAGCGCAATCATTATTGTACCAAATCAAATGTTTTGGACAGCGAGGCTTTTTGAGTTATTTCTGGGATATTACTTTTGGTTGGGTTCGTGAAAACATATCTCTATCTTCTAGTGACTTTTAACAGCTGTGAGGTGAACTTCAAAATGTGTTTGTATGTATTTGGTTCTGTTTATAGTGGATATTACACTTTATATTTATTTACCTGCAACTCACTGCCGTTTGTATTCATGGTCACTTTAACTTCTATGCTACTGTAACACCAGAATTTCCCCCCAGGGATCAATAAAGTATTTCTATCTATCTATCTATCTATAGCAAAAAGTATCAAGAAACAAAAGCTATTTTTCTGTACAGATTCTTTAACCTCTCTCATGTACATAGTAATTTTGTCACATTTAGACAGTTTTATTAGCCTGAATTGCCATTTTGGTTCCATGTATTTAGTTTGAATCGCTGAAAAATATCCTACACGGGGACAGAGGGACTCGGGCGGTTTGGACGGAGGCCACATGTACGGCTGCTTGTGTTTTTTAATATTTAAGAAAAAGTTACAGAAAAATGAACTGTTATGTTATTCAGTACAGAAATGTGTCCTCAAATCAACACCAGGACTGCAGCGGTTGTGTTTTAAATAAAAGCCACTTCATCGCAAACCAAAAGTGTGGAGCTACTCTTTGTGTCTCAGAAAGCAGTCGAGCATCAAAACTGTTTCTTTTGTAATAAACACAGACACATTCTGATTGATTGATCGGTCCTGTCTGCTGTCTTTACCAGCCGGAGTCTTTGACCCCTACATCCCCCCGGAGGGCGACGCTCGTCTTTCCAGTCTGTCTAAAGAAGGCCTGAAACAACGGACTGAGCAGATACGACAGAGCGCTGCCTCCCAGCTAGCGTGAGATTGTTTTCCTAACTCCTCGCCTCCTTCCTATACTCGTGTTTTCCTTGTCAAACATATCTGGATTTCACAGGAAATCTGCTTCCTCACCATCTTAATGTGAGAAAACTGAATGTTTTTTTTTTTCCCCTTTAAATTCTTGTTTCTAACAGAATTCGTAAAATCAAAGAGTACGACTCTCTCTTCACTACGAAGGATTTTGCAGAGCAAGCTCAGGAAATCTTTATCGAGGCTCACAACGCCCTGGCACAGTAAGAAAACTCTCTCTCTTCACTCAGCCAGCTGACACAGCTCGTCTCAGCCTCGCAGTCAGGGAGAATATTGATGAATATTATAGTGAGACATTTGTTAGAGAGGTGAGAGACTCACGCTGCCCTCAGCTCTGCTGCAAAGTCAGAAAACACAAAGTTAGCTTTGACAATTAGCTGGATCTCAGAAAAGATCTCGCAATACATTTAGTGTCATTCCCGTTTAGGAGAGCTTCTTAAAATTCTTTACACGTGACACACAGCCGGTCCAGTGCAGCTGTTTTAACAATCTTCTTATGACTGAAAGAAAAACTCTCTCTGAGGTTTAGAGAGGAAGATTAACACCGGCTGTTTGCTCTGCAGGTTCAACAAGGAGAAGCTTCACTCCTTGGTGACAGAAAGATGTTATCCCGTAAGTTCTTGTAAACTTTGCTGAAGAGGTGGAAAAACTAATTCAGTTTTATCAGTTCCCCAGTGTCCTCACTCCTCTGTTCTGTGTTCAGGAGATGACGAGGGGGAACCGCTACAAGACGATCCGCTGGAGGTTTGTCGAGTCCCTCGAGCCGCCCAGAGTGGTCCACGCCCGCTGCCCAGACATGGTCTCCAAAAACAACCTGTACGGCCAGGTGACGGTCCGCATGCACTCCAGACAGGTACGACTCGTGTGCTCACGGACAGTACGAAGTGAGATTTCTCTGAAAGCATGTGCAGCCACTGTTTCTTAACCATTTGTTGCCTGAACTTCAGGATTGATACGAGAACATTGGATCTAAGCCAATATTATGATCAGGATTTATGCCGTCTTGTCCTGCAGACGCTCGCCATCTACGACCGCTTCGGGAGGCTGATGCTGGGCAGCGAGGAGCAGCCGAAGGACGTCCTGGAGTACCTGATCATAGAACGACACCTCGTCAACCCCTACGGCCGATGGAGGCTACACGGAAAAACAGTGCCGTCCTGGGCTCCCGCCAAAGACCCCATTATTAAGGTTAGTAAGAAAAAGGCAGAGGTCCAAAGCACTCTCTCTGTCAAAGGGACATTAAAACAAACCTTTGTTAACTCGCCAGTTCATACTTCACTTTAATGGCCTCATGAATAAGGCTATCTTTTAGTGTTTGGAGCTTTTAAGTATCAGCTTCTTATTGTTTTTAGTGAATTATTTCTCTCTTCCTTTTCCGTTCCATATGCTTTTTTTTTTTACATCCTTGTAGTGCAGCCTTTGCTTCTCCCATTAAAATAGAGGCTGTTCGGACTTGTCATCGTCCTGTGCTGAGGTGTTTGACCTCCGCAGTGTGGCAGGAGGATGTTCACTCAGTTTACGGGTTATTAAGTCCACCTATTTAAAACTAAAACGGTCGACTGCAGCAGCCCAATAATAAATCTTACGTTTCCAAAGGTTGTGATTTTCAGTTTTTGTTGGAACTGCTTTTATCCACCCCACATTTTTGAATGACAGTTCAACTGCACCCGAACAACCAGCAGCTTCCTCATCACTCTCTTTTGCCTGCATGAAGGGAGGATTTATTGCAGGACTGCTGTGTTAATCTGCAGTGGACCTTATAAACTGGCGTCCCAATTAGATTGAGATTAAGTCAATTTAGCTTTTGGTTTGGAAAAAAACATCAATGAGGAAAAACAACTTTTATGCATGTAAGAAAAGCTTGTATGACCTTTGTGATGTGTCTCATATGAATATTGTTTTATGACAACATGACAGGTGGTGATATCGGCCTAAATTAAGCATCAGAGATCATGGTTGTCTTCAGGAATAGTATTTTGACAAAGCGATCCCAACTCGAGGTCTATTTACTCAGACGTACACGTCAACGTCATATTGGATCAGGCAGGACTGGCCGGTAAACTGAGGTTCTGTGTTTTTTCTGGATAAAAAAACAAACAAACACACTATAACGTTTATATTTCTCAACCAGTCTTTTTTATATTCAGAGATTAATGACCTACGTGGAATAAAAACAAACATACTTGTAAACTAAACTATTTACTTACAGGCGTTTCTGTATATATGTCTGTTCATTTATTAGCCTCAAGTACAAAACACACTTTTATTATAGACATCAGAACAACTACTGAGTCAACAGTGCGACTAGCTCATTAGCCCCCGGTCATACGCAGTGAGTTCACAAGCAGACTTGAGCTCAGGAAGGTGTGCAGGTCGACGGGCAGCTCGGCACTATCAGGCGGACAAAAACTGCTTCTAAAATAGGTTGCGTATCCTGCCTTTAAGAACGAATCTGTTAGTGTGAGTCACGTCACGTCAACAGAAAAGAGAAATCGATCCTGGACGTCACTTTGAGTACAACGAACCAAAACCTCTGTTGTTTCTGAGACTCATATCTCAAAACATGGAGAAATAAAAGCAAAACTATAAGCGTGGGCACATGGCACCTAAACGTAGGTGTTTTTTTGTAATTTACTTCCTCGTTGATTATTTTCGTAACATCCACGACACTCTAACCATGAAGAATATTCGTCAGTCATCATCTGTCTGAGTTTCCCTGATCGCTAAGCTGAGTGAGAGGATTCCTGCTGACCTGATTGTGTCGCTCACAGTGTGAACGCAGGAATAAACCACATTTCCCATCAGCAGCTGTTTCACCAACCGGCGCATAAAACGGCATCATATACGATATGTTCTGTAAATGCAGGAATGTGATGCTGTGACTCTGTTCCTTCTGTATCACTGGTGCTTGGACTTAAAATGATCTGCCGCTCTGTTACCTGAAGTTTATTCTGCTAACAAGTGTCAGTGAGCGTCAGTAAATGATGCACGAAGCCCTGTTTTATATTCCGATCACCTGAGAGGTCGTGCTCAGTGCCTGCGCCTGTCTTCACAACGTAAGACCGGAATAGAAGTTGACTTGCATTACACGCATCACTGCAAAACGTAGAATATAATCACCTTAAATCTGTGAGTCAGCGGCTGCTCTGTCTCAGACATACCTGACAGATGGAGCAGCAGTGTTGCCTGGAAGGTGTTTCTTACCATCAGTGCTCTGAAAGAAGTGTTAAAGTGATGGTCTAACGGAGGAGGCTCCTTCATTTTTCATTGTTCTTTGTTCTTTGCGATGAGTATTTGGATCTTGCTGTTAATGCCACAACAAAACAGAAGGTTAATAAAAAGAAAGCAAGGAGAAATTATTAATTTCACTGAATTTCACTTGTTTTTTTTTTTAATTCCTCACAGTCCCTACATGCATAATGCTGCAGAGCTCTCTTAGAATCAGTTTCACCGGACCTCTGAGGTCTGACGGACTCTTTGTGGTTATTTTAGGCTCTGCCACCTGTCAATCACAATCTGTCAAGCCTACTGACAAATGAAAGCAGGACACCAGCTGCAGTCCATGAAGTTAAACTGAAATGAAAAGCAGGTTTTGTGCAATTACAGCTGCTCGCATGTCGTAGGGGCGGTAACTGAACACTAAGCTTTGCTCCAAGTATTTAGTTTAAAAACAAATACTGATTTTAAAAGTCCATCCACAGTGATATAAAAGAATAAAGGAATGCTGGAGCAAACAATTCAGGCACTCCAGGATGGTTTTCTTATAATGATGTGTGGTTGAAGTAACTGGTGTTCCTGTTTTGAATATTGCAAACTGGTTTTCCCAGCTTGGTCCTGAAGGTTAATTCCCTTTTGGAGCCAAATATGACATTACAGATGGCACTGGAGAGCTTTGTTATGTATCCATGTGCCTGTGGTGTATTTATTTCAATATATTTTTACCAAAATTCAATAATATAATAATCTCCATCTTATTCCTTCAGACTGTCCTGATCCCTGGACCGAAGCTGAAGCCAGGACAAGAGTTTGAGGCCCTCAACTATCACGTTCCCAAACCAGAGGCAGTTCAGTGGAACAAATAGGCCACCGGGTGGCGCTGCTCTTTTCAATCAAACCACAGCAGGACATTGTCAGCAGTCGGGTGGGCCAAGTGCTGTTTAAAATTTGGCTGTGGCTGGTTAGTTTGTCCACTTTGGCAGCGGACCAGGCTTCCTTTGGAGGCTGTTATCTCTAAATGCTTTCTGGCGGTTGAGATGGTGGAAGCAGCAGGTGAGTTTTAGGATGAACAAACAGCTGTTTCCTGCAGCCAGTAAAGCTGCTTCTCTCCCTGCAACACAATAATAATAACAATAACAACATAATAACAGCTCTTCTTCAGATTTCATCGTGTTTCCACATGTTGAACTCGAAAGTGTTCATGTAAAAAATAAATAAATAAATAAGTAAAATGTACAGATCTCCAGAAATGGTATGATTTATTTCTCTGATGAATATGCTGCATGTTAACTTCAGGAAATACAAAAATAAAGTGTCCCATCTGCGTCTCTTCATACCAGTAGATTTCAGAATAATCTCTCATAGAAGATATTGCATACAAAATTAAACAGAGGCTGTGTCTCTATGCAAACCGAGGGATGTGTTACAACAATATTAGATTTTTTTTTTAGTTTTTTTTTGCTTTTAACATGACGACAAATTACAGCACGCTCATTCAAAAACACACTTAACATGCAACGATGCTCACAAAACTAGATCACTCCATTGACGACAAACTCAGCTCAGTGTTTTTAACAATGAGATCAATGAATGAAAAACCCTAAAAGTCACTGTTGCAGATGTTCTGGAAAAGAAACGCACCTGATTTCACAGACAGAGATGGCTGGCATAGGCATGACATAAGTACATCAATACAGAACACTGTTATTAGTGTTAAGTTTTATTTCAACTTCACACGTTTTCAAATACAATACTGCTTTTAAAAAGTTGCAATCGTCTTTATGCGAAACTTAGAATAATTAGGAAATGTAGGGCCACTCGATGAAAATGAATTAGTAGCTAACAAAGATTTCTAATGGTCATAACAAACTTTTTATTTAATTTCTTTTTTAAATCTGCCTCATTATTTCTCTATTATTACCAGCCAACTGCAAATCCGTGGAGCCGTTGCACAAGGATTTCTTAAAATCTAGTTCTTTTTCAAAAGAGAATTTGTGAATATCACTGCGAAAGATGCATAAAGAACCCGGACCGACTTTACCAAACCTAACCTTAACTAGCAGTTATTCAACTAATAGAGTGCAGCCCTGATTGAGTACATTTGAAAGCAGGAATCTGAATGTACGTCTCAGTGAAACTGGTATCTGGTGCACTGCATCCACAATAAACAGCGCAAAAGTCTTTGTAAAGGCTCAGATATAAATGGATTATGCAGCTTTGACTCCACTGTAACACTTTTAGGGTGTAAATCTGAGTTTATGCTGAGTTTATGCAGTTTTTGGCATTGCTTCTTTAAATGGTGGTGGTTACTTTTCCCATTGTAACGACTGAATCAAGAGAGAATATTGATCATTGGCATTTACTCCTGAAATCAGTCACTTAAGCAAACAGATATGCATAGTTTATCATTCATTAATACTTAATTGAAGTGTAATTTGACATCCGTTGTACCTCTGGCAGCACTGCTCTTCAATTTTTGAAAATATAATTTCCACAAAAGTAGACTGAACTCATCTGGTGTATGCTGGTGAAGCTATGACTTCCATCTGCTGGGCATCTGTGCTTTATGTTAAGTTCGGGCTCTGCAGCATATTCACCCCAGCCGACATACTGTACGTACATGACAAATATGTAAATTGTCACCTAAAAACATACAAAGACACAAAAACGTTTAGATTTAAAATGGGGGGTAGAAGCAGGAAGAAAAGGGACTTCATCTAAATGCCTTAGATGCCCTTCCATCAGCCAAGAAATGTCTGGGTGTAGTTCATTGCTGGAATAATGAGGGACAAAATTACTTTGCAATATGCTCTTCAATTAAAATAAAACTTATTTTCAGTCAGGTTTGCACAACTTATTGTGTCCAGCTCATCAGTTCTCTACTACAGGCTTCATACTTGGACAGCAACATGGCCCAAATGGATAGTCCAACCTGGAATAACACAGCCCTTAGTTCTGTCTTTGATTAGCCCAAGTAATTGTCCAACAGAAAGGGCTTTCGTTGCCAGCTGCAGGGGAGCTGTCCATGAGCTGTCCATGAGCTGTCCATGAGCTGTCCCCGCTCTTTGACCTCCCTGTGGAGCTGGGAAAGTTAAAAACAAAGTTCCCCTTGACCACCATTTCCCCCTGATTCTGCGGGAGCTGGCTAGATTTAGGTCACAAATCAGGTGGGAATACCAGAGCCTCAGCAGCAAATTCTGCATCGTCCTCTTCATCCTCCTCAGGAATATTCTCAGGTTCCCATGTAAAAACGTCAGAGGCATTGTCTGTAAATGAACCAGATCTACTCCGAACCATGTCCCAGGGACACAAAGCATCACGTCGACCCAGGGCTAAGTTTTCTTGAGACTCTTCTATCCGCTCGGTGTTGACATCTGCTGGAGTCCCCTCGGCACAGATTGGCCCCTGGTTCTCTCCGACTTTGTCACTGTTGGTAGCATCAACCTTGCTTTCAGTTGAGGTTTGTGGATCCTTAGATTCCCAAGGGCAAACTTCTGCTCCAGCTTTTGGAGCTTCTGTCTCCCACGGACAAACATCTGCCAGAACACTCTCTTGCTTTTGCAGAACTTTTGGAGCTTCTGTCTCCCACGGACAAACATCTGCCAGAACGCTGTCCTGCTTTTGCAGAACTTTTGGAGCTTCTGTCTCCCACGGACAAACATCTGCCAGAACGCTGTCTTGCTTTTGCAGAACTTTTGGAGCTTCCGTCTCCCACGGACAAACATTTGGGCGAGCGCTGTCTTGCTTTTCAAGAGCTTGTGGAGCTTCCGTCTCCCACGGACAAACATTTGGGCGAGCGCTGTCTTGCTTTTCAAGAGCTTGTGGAGCTTCCGTCTCCCACGGACAAACATTTGGGCGAGCGCTGTCTTGCTTTTCAAGAGCTGGTGGAGCTTCCGTCTCCCACGGACAAACATTTGGGCGAGCGCTGTCTTGCTTTTCAAGAACTTGTGGAGCTTCCGTCTCCCACGGACAAACATTTGGGCGAGCGCTGTCTTGCTTTTCAAGAACTTGTGGAGCTTCCGTCTCCCACGGACAAACATTTGGGCGAGCGCTGTCTTGCTTTTCAAGAGCTGGTGGAGCTTCTGCTTCCCATGGACAAACATCTTCTGGGGGTTTTCCTTGTCTTTGTAGCTCCACTGTTGCTTTTGATACCTCACTTTTAACTTCCCCCGTTTCATCTGACTCCCATGGACAAACATTTGGGCGAGCTGTGTCTTCCCTTACATAACTCAGTGATGTTTTGGGGGTCTCTGGCTTTCCTGATTGTGGTTCACCACTATCCCATGGACAAACATCTGCCCGTCTTTCCAGTCCTTGTGACGGCAACTTGGTTACTGCAATTTTTTCAGGGGTCTCGGTTTCCCAGGGACATACATTTACTAATGTGCTGTCTTTCTCCTCAGAAACGGCTCTCAAGACACCTCTTTGTGAGTCTTCTGGTTTGTCTTGATGTCCAGTCTCCCAGGGACAAACGTCTGCCTTGACAGTCATTTGTGAAGCTGAGTCTGTATTTGTGGGCTCTGTGGTCCCCTCTTCCCATGGACAAATCTGTTCACTGATTTTAGGGGGGTCAGGGAAATCCCATGGACAGCTTTCTGTTGTCTTGATCATTTGTCTACCCACGGCGGGTGACTTGGCATGGTATTGTTGCACATTACTTAAAATTTCTTTTGAAGCACCGGGATAGATGGCAGGTTTAAGAACTTGTTGTCGAATGGGCACTGCCAGCGTTCCCTTGGACTCCAAAGTATTTAGGTTTTGATATACAACTTCAGCCTTGCCCTGAGAATCCCAAGGACAGACATTAGTATATTCATTATCTTGCCTTATTGAAGGTTGGGCAGTGTCTGCACTCTCCCAGGGACATACGTTTGATGAACTTTTCAAATTCTGTGAATCCTTGGACAGGTTAGTTTGAACGGGAATATCCTGTGTATCCCAAGGACATACGTCACCACGACCACTTCCTTGTCTCGTGACATTCCTTTGCTCTTGAGATTCCCATGGACAGACATTAGATGGTTCAGATACCTGTGAATCCCATGGACAGACATCTGCTTTAATGCTCTGCTGCTTCTTTGCTCCCTCTTTTTCCTGGTAAGTACCTGCTCCCTCCCATGGACACACATCTGCGTGGGAAATGTTGCGGACTGGTGTAATCCGATTGCTACCTCTTCGGTGAGTCGAAGGAGTTCTACAGCTGCTGGCAGTTTCCCAAGAACTTACACTGCCACGTTTGCTGTTCTGCCTCGATAAAAACACATTTTCATAAGTGCCATCTTTTTGCATGTCATCCATGTCCCAAGGGTAGACGGCAGATTTTACAATCACGAGCCTTCTTGGGCTTCTTTCAGCAGAGTCCACAGAGGAAAGTCTGATGGCGTTCTGTTTCACAAGGCATGGTTTTCCGTCTGCTGTTGTCGTCATACTTCTTCTCTGCAGTGTCCTCTTTTCCACGCTTGGGCGCCTACTAGATGTTCCTAATCTTGGTGTTGTGGAAGCACTTTCCTGACTTTTTTGTGAGACAGAATCCTCTCTGTTTAGATTTCCATCATTACTGGACCTGCTTCCTGCATCCATGGATCCCATAATTGACTTCACAGACAGCCACTTAGTGGTGGTGGAGCGGAAGGAGAAGACACGTTGATCTTTTGTGACCTTTGGTCGAGGAGAGCTTGGTAGACTTGCAGACACATGGACCTGTGGTTTGGGGGATGGTGTTTCACCTTGTATTCCCCTATCTACTGAAGGAGTCTTTTGTACAGGTGGCGTAAAGTCCCAGGGACAGATAAGCACCTGTGGAGATGCTGGTCCGTGTTCCTCACTATCTGTAGTGTTTGCGTAGGTGACATGCTTCTGGTTCTTGTCCCCTGATTGTTCTGGCTCCACTTCCCAAGGACAGACCTCAGCCTTGTCAAATGACTCTGACTGGAGAGCACTCCTGGTCTGGTCACCAATGGAAATGCTCTGCCTGGACCTTGTTATTGGAGTGGTGGCTCTGTTAGCCTCAATTAAATGGGCGGTAGTTGAGGTTAGACTCCAGGATTTATGAAGCCGGGTGTGATCAGGATGCAGGAGATTGGTATCAATTGTCAGATTTTGGGCGCTGGCTGACTTACAGACCCCTGGTGGAATATCCAAGGAGTCGGTCTCAGATCGCCGGGAAGATCTCCGCCCAGTGTTGGCTTTCAACGTGTTGTCATGCAAAGAGTCTCGTTCCCTCACGTAGTGATGATCACTTTGGGACTTGCGCATGGATGGAGATGGTGTTCTTATCGAACTTCTATAGCTGATGCTGACAGTATCTGGGGTCCTCCTGAAAGAATCCTGATTCACACTTCTACTGTGGAAGGATCCGTCTCTGTCGTCGCGGCTACACTGCCGGCTCACGCTTTCTGGGAACTCAGCGATTCGTCTAATAATGGACCTCCCCAGTGCACATCGAGAGCTTCGCTTCTTCGACAGATGAGGGTTATTTGCGGTCATCTTCTTAGTCTTGTGAACTTCTAACTGGGCATATAACTTCTTCAGTTCATCCTGGTGCATATGAAGAAGGGAGGGAATTGAGGAAGGGATTGAGGAAAAGGTAGAAATGATTTATGAGAGGAAAATGTGTGGAGAGTAACAAGTCAGAGGAAAGGTAAAAGACACATTTTCATGTAAGAAGAGCACAGTTTAGGATCAGAAAAGGATAAAGGGTGGAGAAAGGTTATACAGTACAACACATGTTCATTCTCCCGTTGATTGTATTTACTGTATTTATGATTTAAATTATGACACATTTAAGATCTGTTTAATTGAGTTTACATGTCTTCACAACTGAAATTAAGGGACATTTATTTTCATTATTTAAATGTGAGCTTTGGATTTTCTTCCACCCATTGTAAATTATGTCCCAATGTAAAGTGATAACATCGTTCTGAAGGGACAAGAGAGTTTACCCGAAAGTCATCCGGGTCCACTCCACTGTGCTCACTCCAACCGGAGTGAAAACTGCTGTTGAGGTATGAGCCGGAGCGCCGAAGGTCCACCTCGTCTTCATACACCTCTGCTGCGATCTCCTCCCTCCTCGGCTTGGACACGTAAAGGAACTGCGAAACACACACGCAGGCTTTACAGTTCATATGGAAACATTTCGCAGATGAAAACAACACAGCAGGTAATCACATGTGTTCTTTTTTTAACGTTTGTGGTTCTGTTATTTGATGACTGTTTGATGAAGTTTATCCATAAATATTGGATGGATTGATCCTGGTCCCAAAGGAATTTGTAAAGACTTTCATGTCCTATGTATTTATTTCACAGAATGCATGCATGCTTATAAACGCAATGCTTGACGTGCTACACTAACATGCTTACGGTATGGATGTGAAAAAAGCCCCCAGGAGGCACGCCAGGCTTTGAGGCCTGTAAAACTAATTACAACAACGGTGTCCGTTATGTGACGCCACTGGGCCCGAAAATACTTTTTTCCCCCTCGACTCACATTGTTAAAAAGACATCTGTAAATCAGTGGATGCATTTTTTTTTTTGAGTCACAAAATGACTTGTTTCATCATCAGCATTTGATTCCTTTGCTCCGATAATAATTTGGAAACACTGGAAGAGCCACACTGCAGCTTAACATGTTGAGTTGAATGCAAACGGAAGTAAATGCTGCAATATTTCAAGCGTCAAGAGTTAAGGATGTCCTATTATGATCTGTTACTTGTGGTAAATTTTGTACTTAAATATTGTATGTGTGGCACTTTCACATATTAATGAACCGTTCCATTACATTCAGTCCCTTAACAAAGTTCACATAATGCTTATCGTGACTATCACCACCATGTAAATCTCTCTATTTTGCAGTAGTTTTTAAAATCTGGTGTTGATGCATGTCATGAACCAGCAATGATTGGTTTGCCAGAACTGAAGGAGGGAATGACCGAAGCGACAGCAACCAGGAGTGTGGATTACAGGCGATTTTACCTGTATACTTACTCTCACTGCCAGAGGGAGGGGGCAAAGTTCCCACACTGCAGGTTTGAATATGCAAATTGTACTTTTGCTTCACTATTATTCGACAGGTTTTGTCACTCGTTACCTTACAAGATTTTTGCATACAAAACATGAGAATTAAACTACCCAGCAGTCTATTTCAGTACAGCTTAAAGTTGATAAATTAATTTAACTATCTTTTCTATACAACTATATTCAAGCAACTGTTTTTATAATCATTTTGCTCCTCAAATGTGAAATATGTTCCTACTTTGACTCCTTATTTTACCCCAAACTGAAGCAGTTTGTCAGTATGACATAACAAAAAAGTGGAGCACCTTAGGAATGAAGAGCAGTGCGAGCGTCACAGTGATGGTCACATGGGTGTGCGTGAAGGAGAGCAGCAGCATCCAATCAGGATGGAGAGAGGGAAAGGTGAACCTGAGGCGAACAGACAGAAAAACACAAAGTTAAGTCCCATCGGTCGCCTTCGTTGTGTTTGTACCACGGAGGACGCAGGTGAACTACCTGAACAGGTGAAACATGGTGGAGAGAAGCAGCTCGTTGTGGATGGCGATGCCCATGTAGCGAGGCTCGTGGAAGGCCGAGGGGACCGGCCTGACGGCGGTCCACAGGGAGCTGCCCCAGCACAGGAACAGAAGCTCAGCTGTGGCAGCGGAAAGAAAAAGACAAAGGTGGTCGTTCAAATCTCTGGAGCCTGTTTGATGAGTTCAGGGACCCGATCATAGAGTGGTGATTTAAATAATTTAGCTAATTCACACTATTGATTATACAGATGTGGATGTTGTTGGATCCATTTTTCGTTTGCAATGGAACTGTCTGAACATTTCAACAGTTTATCCATCACTTTCTCTATTTCAACCATTTATCAATCAAAATTTGAGAAATTCATTGTGGAAATACTGAAGAAATTGATTGTTCGAAGGTCTCAAATGTCAAAATTTGCAGCATTTCTTGGTTTTGCATTATAATAAATTGGTTTTTGACTAATTATCAGACAAACCAAGACATTTGATGAACTCAGCTTGGACTCTACAATATTGTGACAAACATTTTTCACTGTTTTCTGATATTTTAGAAATAAATAATAATCGGCATCAAATAATGTGTTAATGTTGATAATACAGTTTCTTTAAAGTTAATATTTAGCATAATTATTGCTTGTGGTGATTCTTGTTTGTTAAAAATGTTGTTAATCCATTATCACTTTTCTTTTTTTCCACAGTCTGGTTATTTAATTGAAATGGACACATAAAAAAAGAGTATATATAAGTGCTATAAATAAATATTAGAATATTATAATTCTTTTCAGTGTATTACAGAACAATAAATAAATATTATAATGTAAATATCTTTTAAATGTGGCTGCTGATATCTATGTCGTTGAAGTGGAAGGATCTATTTCGCTCAGACGGTCTCACATGTCGTTATTCCGCCGCCACTCACCCACAGCCATCATGTAGTCCCAGCGGTCCAGGTAGCACAGGTTGAACCCCTGGCCGTCCGACGTGTTGGTTGTGACGAACACCGGGATGTTCCTGTCGCGGTTCTGGAGGACGCCCACCGTCCAGGCGCACAGGAACCAGCTGACCGTCATCAGCATCACTCCCAGAATCCTCAGCAGGTGGAGACTGGACATGTAGGGTACTCTCTGGGCCGTACGGGAGAGGAACACCTTCAGCACCCTGTGCAGAGGCAAGAACCATATCAGTGTTTAACGGCTGCTCCTGTGGCTGTTGTACTATTATATATTCTATCATTAGATCGTTGTTCCTCGTGTATTCACGTAAAAAGCAGGATTTTACAGTTGGAGTTGGTTGAAGTGGAGCTCAAACCTCAACATTATCAAAAACACGTTAAAATGATGCAAAAGCAGCAAATCTTCAACCAGGAAACTTTTGTTCAATGAAAAGTGACTTAAATGACCATCAAAAATCAAATCAATTGACCGACCACTTGTACATTTTCATTTATTTAATGCTCAACCATCTAGCTAAAGCTGTTAATTAGATGTAGTGCAGTAAAAAGTGTAATAGTTCCCTCTGGGATGTGGAGTACAAGTAGAAAGTAGCTTCAGAATGAGAAGATTCAAGTACAAGTATTTTCAGAAAGTAGAGGACATTTAGAGTAAATTTACTTATAAAATGAAATGAAATACAAACGGGAATGCAGTTAGAGTGCAGTAAATAAGTCAAGAAGAAGAAAAAGAGGAACCGGTCCATCAAATCAAAGTGTGAAATGTATTAAAAAGCAGAAAATGCCAGCCTACCTGTACATTTTCAGCGTGACCGTCCCGTAGACGATGGAGAAGCCGAGCATTCGGACCCAGCGGAGCAGAATACACCTGAACGTGCTCGGCTTGAAGTACATGATGAAGACCTGCGGAGACACAAGAGGCGCTAACGGTGAGAAGGACTGCTTCTAACTGATTGTATCTGTCATTACCAACATTTCATTGGTTTTTACCTCTAAAACAAAGTCGTCTAGATAATCTGACTAAACGTTGACGCGTTTTCTGCAGAGATTTTGGTGCAATGCAGAAAGTATTGTGCAAAAAAGATGGAAAAACTAAAAAAAAAAGAGGCTCAAATTGTAATAAACTGGACGATTCACTGATTAGTTGATCAACAGAAAAATAACTGATAATTAACTAATCATATAAATCATTTTTCAAGAAACAAGACACCAAAAAATTTGAGTTTAAATGTGGTGCTTTTCTTCATTTTGCATCAATATAAGTTGAATATTTTTGGGTTTCTTGTCTATTTGTCAGACGTTTAATGACTTCTAGGATATTACGACGGACATTTTCTCACTGTTTTCAAAAGATTTTACAGACCAAACGATTAATTAACGACCACAACTACAAATAAAAGTCCTGAATTCAAAATGCTACTTAAACAAATGTGCAGACGTATTATCAAATTTGTAATGTTATACTATTCTATTTCTACAGAATACATATAAAAACACATGTAGTTCATCAATATGGAGCCAATTTTACACATTACTTGGTATATTTATAATCAAAGTACAATATTTCCAGCTGAAATGTGGTGGAGTAGAAGTAGAAAGTGGCACGAGGAGAAAAGACCACCATGGCCTTCAGGTTAACACTTAAACTACACATTCCTGATTTTACTGTAGTAACATTTTTAATACAGAGTGTTTTTACAGTGTGGTATTAGTGCTTTTACTGTGGTGAAGGATCTGAGCACATCTGATAAGTACTACTTTTAGTACAGCTACTACTACTACTGCAACTGTTGGTACTATTACTGATATTTTTTTTTTTACTACTCATCAAACAAAAACTGTTTAAAAAGCAGCAAAAAAAGTCCGAATTAAATGTGTTTTTTTTTTTTTTTTTCCCTCCATTCGACAACAGGTTGTGCCTCCGTCTCTGTTCAGTGTGTAACAGTGGAGCGGATGACTGTAATCCAGGAATTAAAGCTCATTCTGCTGCGACAGTCAGCGTCCGTCACTCTGGATAAGAGCATCAGCTAAAGCTTAAAATGTGAACGCAAATTTACATCGTTGTGTTCAAACCTCTCATAAAGGATAAACTACTCAGGGTGAATACGTATAGAATCAGTAAACATCCAGTACGGAGGAGGTTTAATCAGCAGAAATGGCCGGCGTCCAAAGGCAGATTGGACTCTTTGTTATAGTAGGAGCTGCTGTAAAGCTACGGTGAGAGGACGGAGCCAAAAAACACAAGGGATGTTGTGGGTTTTTTTGACGTGGGGTTGCATGAGGTACTTAGTGCATCACCTACAGTCACTACATCCCCAGTTTGGAGAAGCAAAGTAATGTACTCCTATGGGTGGGGGACGCAGGAAAACAAAGGCCCACCTATTTATTTATTTATTATTTATCTTAACTGCTTTACATTGCTGTCAGACAGTTCTTTCTGATGGGGAACCAAAGCTGTTTCTTCGCTCACTTCAAAGCCACCAGACTCCATTGACAAAAATAATGATTTTACTTCAACGAGCGCAGGAGTTTGCTGGACTGCTGCTGCCTCGATTAATGAACTAGCACGTTAGCTCAACTCCAAACTAACCATTTAAAACACCGCAGTCACACAATAACACAAGCAAACTAATTTATTGAGGCAGCAGTGGGCCAGCAACTGCCTTCTTCTGTGAGGTAAAACTACTGTTTTTGAGAATGGAGTCTGGTGGAGGGAGGGAGAACGACTAGTTAGCTGCACACAGTTTCTCATGGTCCCCTGGGGATGAATCATTATGACTTTGACTATGATTTATAGTCATTGCAGGACATGACAGGGAATGAAATGAGGTTTAGCGATAACAAAATCTAGAAGAAAGTGCTCAATAAGACACCGTTAACCATAAGAATAGCTGATTAAGTTTATAAATGTTAAGTGAGTGGAGAGTGTGAGGATAAAAATAAGACTGCAAGCAAACTGCAGCAATGCCCTGATATGAAACAGTGGTAAGAAGCAGCTGTTCCTCAGCCTGGTGGCAGCAGGTTAAACCTTAGTCCAGCCAGAAAGCCGCTATTCGGCTATTTACAACCAGTCTGGTCACGTAGTAAAAAGAAAAATAAATTCCTATTTGGTTTAGTTGCAGGACTTTCAGCCAGGAGAGCTGAAGAGGTTTAAATACCAAGTAAGACCAAAAATAGTGTTACCTGTTTCAGTATCATGTTATTATTAGCGGCTGCAGTTTGGTTAGGTTTAGGCCAATGTGCCTATTTACACTCGGGGGTAAATAGTGTTGTTGACTACCGACACCAGTCTGTAAAGACTTTCAGCGTGTTTTATCCATAAATGTGGTTGCTCAAGCTGCCTAAGAGATGTGAGGGGTGTATTCAGTGGTGGAGAAACTATTCTGATCCATAAAAGTACTAATACCACACTGCAACAATTCTCCAGCACAAGTGAAATTCCTGCATTGAACATGTTACTTAAACAACAGATATCCAGGAAAATGTAGTTACAGCAGTAAAATAGTAAATGTAGAGAATATTTCTGGTGTAACTGGTTGAGATGGAGCTGATTTAGAGCCGTTTTGTGTTGGACTGCAACTAATTATTTCAATTTATTTTATGGATTTATCTGCTGATTTGATTGTTGACTGACATTTGTGTGAAATGCTGCCACAAAACGTCTTCATCTGTAAAGTAACTAAAGCTGTGAGATGAATGTAGTGAAGTAGAAAAGATGAAAACGTACTGAAAGAAATGAGTGCAGTACAAGAACCGTTACTTTCTACTTGAGCTACTTTACTAAATGTACTTGACTAATCGATGCGATCAATCTTAATCTAGCTTCAGACGGAGGAGAAGTTGCACAGAAGAGGCTTTTTAGCGCCACGACGGCTCTCCACGTGCCCACCAGACGAGGCCGCCAGCGGGTGGTCTGTTTGTAGATCAAACGGACCCCCGATGGCAGGGACCCCTCGCCGAGATGAGAGGCTGAACTTTAAAACTCTCATGTGGGACTTTCAGGACTACAGTCAGGTATGTGGGCTGCAAGCTACCTTTGAATTTCTCCAAACAAAACTCTTCGGCATCATCTCAAAGGGCCAAAAAGACTTTTTCTGTCCTGTTTACAGTTTAAATCTTTGTGCTACATTTACTCTTATCTTTCAGCGTATCGTTGTCTTTACTGCACTCAAACAAATAAAACCTTTGAGTGCTTAGAATAAAATAAACAATATATTATCTTATATTTAAAACTTTATTAAAATCTCTACTTTTAATATTTTGGTTAATCTTTTGACAGTGAATTTCCACCAAAAAAAGTTTGGATTATCTCCATTTGAAGCGTATATACTGACCGCATGAAGAACATTAGCTGTTGGTTGTAAATATACTGGCATGTGTCAGGTATCAGATCTTTCTAATATTGTAAATATCGCTATATATTTTTTACATTTTCTGATTTAGTTTCCAATTTATCAAGGCGAATTTCTTGTAATGTGAAAACTTACTTGGCAATAAACGTGGAAAGTCTCATCTTGGCTCTTGTAGAAGATAATGCCAGTACTGTATATTCATATAGTATATCATATTATAGTAAATACTATTAGCATATTAATTAGAGCAGTCTGTGCAATTTCATAAACACCTTTTGGAACCAATATCTGTACAACAAATCCACGGACAACTGTGCAATCCACACAATGTTTCTTTATAATTATATAAAGTATTACTGTGTATATGATGTTAATGTCAATAAAGTTTATCGTATCTTATCTTAAAGTAAAAGCAGATATATTTTTATTTCAGGTGTTTTTTGTATCGGACTGCGTTAATTTGAGCTAAATGTAATAAACTGGCATGTTCGCCTGATTGACAGGTGAGTCGGCCAATCGCCGTCAGCCCACCTCAGCTGAACCCAGCCCTCCTTCCTAATCATAATCCTAAAAAATCCTAATTCAGGCAAATGAATTAGGATTGTCTCCTGCAAATCCAGACCTCAAACTCCCCCTTCAAAAGAGTGTTGTCGCCAACGTTATACCCATGTTTTGTTTTGGTTTATGTTTTTTTTTTTGGTCTGTGATCTTGTTCAGCTCATGAACTTTGTCTTTTTTATCGTCGTTTGTTCTGCAGAATCTAGAAAAGTAGATCTCCTGCCGTCTGTGAAGGATTTTTCATGCTGCTGTTAACTCATACGCAGATGTGGCTCCAATGTTTTCACGTCCTGGCCTGTGACGATCGTCTTTACAGCCCATCCCCAGAGATCACACGTTAAACCCAATCGGTGATCACCGATCAATGAGGCAGCAGGGACGGCTCACATCGACCGACACCACGGATGAAAAGTCATGGCTGACTTGTGTTAACGGCTCTTTAATTGGTAAAATGAATCTAAAGATTGATTGATAATCTATCACCGGAGCAGTTATGAAAACTGTCGACAACCCACACACCCCCTTTCCACTCACACACACACACACACACACACACACACACACACACACACACACACACCCTCAACCCATTCACCCTCCCACAAATGGTCCATTATGATATAATCCGCGGCGCTGTGCGGTGCAGTGATCTGTAAAGAGCTCTAATCTGTCACACTCTCGGCCGGCCGGCTCGGTCAGACGCTCACCGGGAAGTAGAGGAGCAGAGAGCCGAACAGGATCATCTCCAGCAGCAGGAGGCCAGACGCCCGGATCCTCTGAGGGACGAGAGAGAGAGAGGGTGGACGCGAACAAACAAACAAACAAACAAACAAACAAAAAAAGAAAGTTAGCTCAAAATTCAGCTCTCATGTGTTAAAATCGACCGATTCGTGCTCATTTCTCCTTTTTTTGTGTTTTGTGCTAAATGAGCTGCTTGGATCTCCTCTTTTCTCCTCCTGCTCATGAGCGCTGCACACGTTCCCAAACTAAATAGATGATTTACTGTTTACTTCCACAGAATCACAGACAGATTAGTCTCAAAAGCAAAGAGAAGCCAATGTGAGTGTGTGTTTTACAGCTCAAACAATGGGCGTCGTACAAGAAGCCTCACACGAACAAACTTCCTCTAATCTTTTTGTTTGTGTCCATGTTTGTTGTCGTTTTGTTACTACCAACTGATTTCTGGGATTCACACGTGGTTTCTTATTTTTCGAAGAAAATATAGATAAAAAAACTCCCTTTTAATGGTCCACAAATTAAAAGTTAGTTAAAATTGTTTACATTTGAGGAGAGATTAAGAATAATACACATAAATAATGAAAGAAATGATAATAAAATAAATAAAAAATAACAAAAAAAGTTGAAAATAAAAGCTAAATTCAGATTATTATATGTTTTGCATAAATTATAATAACGGGATTATTGAATTGGTTGAATAAAGAAATGTTCAGTCCAGTTAAGACCTTAAAAACCCTATTTAGAGACCACAAAGATCTGTTATTATATGTTATGTTATTATAAATTATTGATCGATTGATATAATTAAAACATTTTAGATTCATTTGCAGCAATAACATAAAGATGGAGGGCAAACACATTTACAGTAACAATAAAAAAAAGACATTTCTTTTCTATAAACACAGCAAATTCTTGACATTATGTATCATGGCTCTGCGCCTCCAACAGCCTGATTGTCCTTCAGTCCAAACCCATCCGTATGGCGGCCCCCCGTCGAGCCCAAAAGACCTGACTCACCCGGTTTCGCCGATGCCTGTAGGCCACCAGCATGCTGACGAAGATGAGGAGCATGAAGACGCCCTGGACGGCGAGCACGGCGGCCCTCAGGAGCCAGGCCTCCTGCACCCGGCAGGGGGTGCCGTCCTGACAGCTCTTACAGCCCGGCCAGCACGGCAGACAGATGGGCATGATGGGGTAGCACATACTGCCGCCGTCAGTGGCGTTCACGGAGCCGCCATCTGCATTGACACCTACACAAACGCATGCGAAGACCTCACATTCATGTGGCTTACACCTCCAACACCGCACAGCAGAGTTATTTTTCGGCTCTGTTACAACATAATCACAGGAGGCCAGCACAAAGAGCAAAGGGTTCGATTCCCAGCTTGGTCGCACATTCCCATGAACTCGCTTTCCTGTGAGGGATTCAACCTACTGGTTAATTGGAGCGCTATGCAAAGTGGGGGTGAACCTGGGCGGACAACTTCCTGCATTTTATAATCTCCAGGTCATCCTAGTAACACAACATGGGCCAAGCAGATGTTAGCAGAGGCAAGGTGCATTAGAGTATGGACACACATAATTGGGGAGAAAGTGGGGCCAAAGGATCTAAAGGATCTAGTCTGTGCAAATATTCTAATATTAAGCTCCAAGAATCCTTTAAACTGTCCCACAACCCCACAGCTGTTGATTGGCTGCAGGCAAAACAGATTTACTTCTCAAATCAGATCTTTAAGACGGACTTTCTTATTTTGATTATTATTCTATTGTCATTTGCAAGTGACCTATCTTGCATGGGTAATGACGTAGGGGTCATTAACGATGTTTGCTAGCAGCGTGGGTTCAGCTGCACATCAGTCACCCTGGATTTGACAGCGTCGTGTGGGTTTTGAGACTATTGGGGCTTTTCCACTAGTACCTACTCGGTTCTACTCGACTCGACCCTACTCAGTTTTTAGGGTTTTCCACTGGGTGACACTACCTGGTACCAGGCACTTTTTTAGTACCTACTCGGCCTATTATTTCTGTGAACGAGCTAAACGGCTTCACGCAAACCAAATCACTCAATGTCCTTAGATGTGTTTGTGTTTGTGCCGCATACAAATTACGCCACTGGAGTTTCGGGCCGCCTTGCTATGACGACCCCCCCCATGTTGAGGTGGAACTCAATTGTAATGGAAAACGGCCAAGACCAAGTAAAGGCAAGTCGAGTAGAGCTAAAACTGTCCAAGTCCAATCAGAAACCGCATTTCAAACCACCTCAAAATGTTCCTTGAATTGCAGAAACTGCATTTCAGGTGGTTTGTTGCAGTCCTCACTCTCTAAAACCTCTAAAATCTGGATACAATCTGGATATGCCAAAAAAAAAAACAGATCTGGGCTGCCAGTCTGAGCGAGGGCTAAAAAGTAGCCTTCTCAGAGTTCAATCAAAGCTGCATAACTGATTTTTGGACAAAAGAGGCTCGGACTACCATCATCTCAGCAGTTTTTAAGAGGACACATTATACAAAATGCACCTTTAAATGTCCTCTCAACATAAATATGTGTCCCCGGTGGGTCTAGAGACCTTCAAACGATAAGAAAAGGCCACCATCTCTCTTTTTCACCTGCTCCATCTTTTGGTTAATTGTGTGCGAAAACACTTTATGCAGATTTGGCCTCACACGCAGAGATCTGTTGATCATGTGACCTCCTTCAGCCCTTTAGCTGAAACCCTGAATCCTCCTCACTGCCTGTTATCGCTGTGCGGCTAACCGCTAGCTCTGCTAATAAGATGTTAATCTGCTAATTGTTCTGTTGTTGGCTGCAAACACAGTCTTCATGTCCTCCCACCGTTTGAGGAAGTTAAAGACCAGAGGATTTATCTTATTTTGGATGAACTTGTGACACAAATGACGTCACAGCGGCTGCAAAACACGACTGTTGTGTTAGTGTGTGTGTAATGTTACTTTACTGGAGACTACTTCCAGAACCAGGGCAGTGAACGCTACCAGCTCCAGGGTGGATCGATACCGGCTGTCCATGACCTGACTTCAGACTTAAAGCTTCAAGTTTTGTCGCGTTTTTACGTTGTTTTGCTGTTTATTTGTCCGTTTAGTCTGTTGACCTCGGTGTTAGCATGCTGCGTGGCTAACGCGGCTCCCCCTTGGAGACGGCAGAGCTGATGCGGAGGTCGGTGGGCGGCACCTGCTCGGGCGTCTGGGAGCCGACCAGTTTTCAGACACAGAGAGCTAAAATGGGATGAGTAGTGTTCTGCATGCACAGTAAGAGAAAAATAATGTGTTTTTTGAACATTAAAGCATGCAAACATGTTGTAGCAGGACCCTCAGATACAAGAATGAACCTGAAAATGAGCAGAATAAAAAAAATATCCAGATTTTTAGTCCCTGTATGATCCCCTTCCCACACCACGTCCTAACAGCCAGCGAGCGTCAGCCACATAATCAGTTTGATTGCCTGGTTTTCTATCAGACTGTCCTAACTAGCATCGCTTTGAGCTGAACTTGAACAACCTATTATTCAGTAAAGAAACATCTAAATATCAGAATATAGAACATGTGTTTTCAGTTTAAAAGGTACAAGCGTAGGAAGAGAGTCAGTACTCGCCATCTTTTACTTGAATTGTAACGTCCCCAGTTTGGTAGATACAGTAAGGGTATTTTCTGTGCGATTGGATGCACACTGATGGATGCTCGCTGTCACATCACCAGCTGGTCTCTAACTGTGTCTGTCTGCTGTGTGGTGCTGAGCAGGTGGAGTACAGTGGGTTTAATCGGAGCTGTGTTTGCTAGAAATGGCTGCTGGGAGTTTTTGTAAGGGGCTGAGACTCGATCACACAGTAGATGTAAACACCACCAGTGGGCTAAAAGACGCTAAATGAAGCTAAACAGCATCTATAAGAACAAGAAAAACAGGAAAACAGCAGGCATTGATCATTCCCTGTGTTTAGTTAGGGCCCTGCAGAGTTTAAAATAAGACAATATGGAACAAAAATGGGAAAAAAACGTGTTTTAACTTTTAATTTCTGTGAATTTTCTCTCGGTTATTTAACCTGCTGTGGACGGAGGTGAGTCGCTGACTTACCTGGGTCTTGAGGGGCTATCTGAGGGTTGTAGTAACCTTCTCTACAGCGGCAGCAGTACTGGCCCAGTCGAAAACCCCGTCGTGGAATTGGGACACACTGCAAGAAACAGAGTACTTTTGTAAATAAGTTCCTATTCTATTCGTTTTTTACTGGTTTTAATTGGTTGTTACACGCGGGAAGGTTAATTTACTGACTGTAACACCCTGTTCTGTGTTTATAGAGTTAAACACTTGAGTTTTTATTCTGTTTTCACAGCAGGGATCAAAATAACACAAGCAGCTGATATAAGACGGCCCTTGGGTAAACACCACCTTTCGGAAGTTCAAGTCCGTCACTTCCCAACATTTTCCTGACATTTATCCTGCAAGTAAGTGTGTAATTTTGTCTCTAATTATGGAGAAATGTTCCTTGAAATTATATTTTGTTATATTTATAAAAGACAGAGTCCATATCTTAGCGCGTTCACTCAGCTGGAAACCCTCAAGGTTACACAAGTAATTAAATTAAATAAATTAGACAGAAATGAACCCATTACACAGAAAGTCTCACTAGAATTCCCTACTGGAAATGATTTGAAACGCACAGACTTGAAGAATAACGCATTAGGGTGTTAACACTAAGCACCAATTGTACCGTGTGATTGTAATTATTACATGGGGAGCTCCTATTAAATTACACTTCTGTTGTATTGACGACAATATGTTCTAAAGAGCTGCTATTAATACGTCATTACATTACATACATTATCATAGTTTCAGGATTAAATAATTGTATTTTATGTACCCGCCGATTAAGGAATCTCATATTTAGGTGCAGGTTTATGGACGGACATTAGCAGACGTCCAACAATGACAGAATGTAAAAGCAAAATTAAACGACATTAAATGACACCAGACATTATTCAGATGTAGTTTATTAACTTTAAAGACATTTAGTAGTTATTTTATTAATTATTAATTTTATTATAAGAAATCAATCCACAACAAAAGGTTTTAAAGAGGTTCTTGAAGAGTGGCCTGTTTTTTTTTTAAACCATTGTTTACATTACATATATATATATTTATCTCTGATTCATTTTATTGACGTTTATTGATTAATGAAGTAGCATTGAGTTAAATATAACATAAAAAAGCATAAAAGAATGTAAATAACGTAAAAAGTGTATTTTATTTTATTCATTTCATTGGCTCTTATTGATTTTTAATAATATTTTAAGGTTTTATTGTTAATTTTGTTAGGTTAAACATATTTGGCTGCATGTTTGTATGAAATGTGCAATATAAATAAAAAGAAAAAAATAAGTAACATCAATAAAATAAAGAAAATAATGTGAATAAGAAATTAAATTCTTTTCTTTTCTTTTTAGTTTGTTTTACCTAAATTAAGTTATTTTATTGATTTGTATAAACTGAGGCAACAACTAACGGAGATCCTGATAAACAATGAGAAAAAATAACGTGGAGCCGCGCCGTGAAGCTAACGCTACCTGAACGAATAAAGGTTGGAAAAAAGGGTCACATTGCTCTCTGTCTCTCTCACTCTATTTCCCTCTGATGCCAGCTTCAATTTACGGGACACACACACACACACACACACACACACACACACACACACACACACACACACACACACACTTGGATGGTCTGTGTGTTAATCTAAGTTAAAAGCTAAATGGATACATAATGCCTCGACTGAGAGCATTATCCTTTTCTAGAGAAATCCTGTTCTCAAACACACACACACACACACACACACACACACACACACACACACACACACACACACTCTAGCATCACATATGTATATACAAACCCACAACCCTCCTATCAGAAAGCTCAAAGACCTAATGCCACGGGCTGAACATTAGTGTGATATGGATTATACAGAGCGGCCAACTTAATTCTCCTCATGGTCACATCACAATTCACCAGATAGTCGTAGTAAAACAGCGGATTCAGTCGTCTGTCGTGTTTAAGTTGACATGACGACGGCCACTTTGAATGTTTCGCAGCCTCAAAAACCTGTTATGGTGACTTGTCTGAGCCCATCAATCAATACTAATGATCCAGCGGTGGAAAGTAACTGATTACATTTAATGAAGTGCTTTACTTGAGTACAAATTTGAGATATTTGTACATAATTCTCCTCTTTTAACACCGATTTTTACTTTTATTTCATTACAATCTGCTCCATTACATTTATCGGGCAGCTTTGCTTACTTCACTAATTAAGATTTTTGCACACAAAACAAATAAAAATAAGATGCTTTGCTAAGTTAAACTACCCAAGACTTAATTTCAAGTGCAGGTGAAACAATTTGAATCTAAATTACTCAGCAACTATTTTGATAATCATTTATTTTCCACGTAAAAACACTTCATAGTTTTAGGATTTGCTGCTTTTTTCTTTAGTTATTCAAATTATTTGAATCACTTTAACCAACCTCAACAATAGTAAAATCCTTCTTTAACATAAAAAACATAAGTGATAATAATCTAATATTATATATGATAGTATAACAATCATGACTTTTTATACTTTTAGTACATTTTCTTGAATATACGTACTTTTACTTTACTTTACAATGCAGGTCCTTCACTTGTAAGAGAGTTATTAGTAGTTATACTTACTACTGAATACTTCTTCCACAACACAAGACAAGGGGGATGAGAAGAGACGGGCTGACATACTTCAGGACAAAATGAGATGAGATGAGGCATGAAAGGACAAGACGGACGAAAAGGAACAGGGTATTTTACTTAAAGACGTGACGGGGGGAGAGAAAACATGAAGATGAGACATGAAAGGACAAGGCGGGGAAATACTGCACGAGAGAAGATGACATGAAGAAATATGAGATGAGATAAGATAAGATTACGAGATGAATGACAACAGGATGAGATGAGATAGGAGAGGATGATGAGTTGAAATATGACAAAATGAATGAGATATGAGAAGATGACATGATGAAATACAATGAGATGATATGAGATAAGAGAGAATTACAAGATGAAGGATGAAACTGGATGAGATGAGAGAGGAGAAGATGAGAGAACAGAGAGGTGACAATTGAAATATGACTAGATGAGATGAGATAAAAGATGACGAGATGAAATACAACAAGATGAGATGAGATAGGAAAAGATGACAGGATGAGATCCGACAAGATGAGATGAGAAAAAATGAGAGAAGAGGAGATGAGAGAAGACGGGACAGGACAAGAAGAAACAAGGATCAAAAGATCCTTTTTGTTTAATCACAAACGGCCATTAGTTCTCTTCAAAGACACCAGACTCCATTGACAAAATGTGTAATTTTACCTCACAGAACACAGGATCTACTGGTCTACCGCTGCCTTGATCAGAGTTATTGTGTGACTTTGGTGTTTTGTTTGTTTAGTTAGTTTGGTGTTTTAAAGTTTAGTTTGGATAATCCTTTTAAGAACCAAACTCACACAAAGCCTCTAACATAATAAGTTCTCCACAGTAAAATGATTGTTTTGTCAATGGAGTCTGGTGACTAAACATCCATTGTCCCTTTACACTTTCAAAATAAGGCTTGCTGGGAAATATTTCAGGTGACGGTAAAGGTTTTATGTTTAGGCAGCAAAACTGACATAGATTGGGTTAAAATAAGTTAACGATAGCGAAGTTATGTACACGATGAAAGTCATGTCTGGTAAAATAACTGAGCGTTGACTTTTGGCTTCACACAGGGAGATGAAGCCTGGTCTCCAGTGTGAAATCCATGTGGTTAGGTTTAGGAAAAGGTTTACGTTAGGTTTGGGCACCAGAACTACATGGTTAGGTTTATGAAAAGACAATAGTTTGGTCTTTGATCTATGTTACGTCAGTTAAAATAACTCTGACTTTTGGATTCACATGGAAAAACGAACCCTCTGTCTCCGGTTTGAAAGTCCTGTTTTTGATTGTTTGGATCAGAGTAGTTATACGCACCTCACATAGGTGCAAAGCCAGCAGTAGAAAACGAAACGTTGGGGCCATTTTTGAGCATGCAGGCGCTATATCTTTTTCAAAATCCAGTTTTTGACCCATTAATCCACCCACCGCTCCTCCGTGGGTGCAGAAAATGACCAATATAAATTAGCAGAGACTAAAAATGCGTGAAATAATGCACTGTGATGACATTGGCGCGTTGTTCACACACCATTTAGTGAGACCAGTCTGCAGAACCAAACAGGACAGATGAAAGTGGGTGACCCAGTACACGCTCTGCTCAGCCAAAGGGTCTGAATCCTCTAAGCCAGGTAGGACAGGAACGGGACAATGGGAGGGTGCCATGTGGATTTGGGGATTTTTGGGACTGTTCTTCTCTTGTGTTTTAGACCTCTGTGAGTGCGGCGCATAAAGGGGAAGTATGTCAGCGGGCTGGATTATCGCCATAATCCATCAGATCATCCTGCAGCCCGCCACCCAGCGCAACCATCTTTAAATAGACGGCTGAGATGAGAGGTAGAGGATTGGGCAGACAGGCAGGCAGGGAAAAGGGAAACTGAAGCTAACAGCGGGGAGGTGGAGGTGGAGTGGATGGAGGAGCAGACACCAGAGTGAAAGTGTGACTGGGTGAAAGCATGAGCGAAGGATAAAAGGCAAAAAAACGAAGTAATGAGCACAGACAGAGAGATTAAACCTTTTTCAGAGGTCACAAACTGTTCGGAGAGTATTTGTGTGATGTAACTAAAAGTCACAAACACGAGTTAGACAGTTTAAACAGATTGTCTACGCTAGATCGTATTAGATAGTGGCTGTCCGTGGCTCAGGAGGTGGAGCGGCTCCTCCATGAGTTGAAAGATCGGCAGTTCAATCCCCAGTTGCACCAGCAAGCCTGTCGAAATGTCGAATGCATGAAGGTACTTTTTGTGTCTTCCAAGCATTTTTCTTGCCGTCGAGCTGAATCTGGTGGGCGAGAAACGCGTCTCTATAGATTCAGAACTTGAAATAAAACAGTTTTTGATTGTAGCGTCAACAGTTTTGGTCCCAAATTCATTCTGTGGCTGCTTGATAAAGTAATAACCCCCATACCTCTCAGATTTGCATGAGATTTAATGGTCGTTCTCGACCTTGGAAGAAGAAGTGAACAGAAAAAATGCGGTTGAAGTCTAAGGTTTGGAAACTCTTCTATCCAGTTACAGTTTTATGGAAAGTGTTTTGTTTTGCACCCATTTTGTTTTGTGATTCTCGGGCTTCATCATTGTTGTGGACCGCCTGCCTGCTCGACTCCTGCTGCTACTTTTATTATGATCATATTTCTGTTGTTATTATAGCTGTTACTGTTATTATTGTTGTTGCTGTGCACCCCTCTCTCTCTCTTTCTTTCTAAACCAGCCATTTGAGGCAGATTGCCGCCCACCTACACACTGTAAGTTTCTGCCTGGGGAGTTGCCAAGAGTTGCTTGCTCACGGGGGGATTGTTTGGTCTCTGCAAATAAAACCGTAAGTTCAACTACTCTGTATAGAAAAGTGTAATGAGATAACTTTCGTTGTGACTTGGCGCCATAAAAATAAAACTGTTTTTTTTTTTTTTTTAGTTGACACAGAAGCTGCTGTCGTAGTTGTTTTTCACAAAGATTGAAGAAATATGTTGATTTAAGAGCTGCTATTTGACTTCAACCAACCTGCACGCCATCTTCTCTGTTGCTATTTATCATGGATCTTGCAAGGTAGCTATGAGGGAAGATAACGCCACCATTCGTTATCACTGTCATCGACTGTTCCACTGTCATGGTTGTCTTTGTCCTATTGATTGGTTGATGAAGGTCAGGTTGGTCAGGAACTCCTCAAACAAATACACCTCTTAGACTTCTTATAAACACAAATATCTAAAAAAAAATAGTTATCAAACTATCCAATCACTTGGCATAAACTAAATGCATGCTAAATGTAGAGATGGTCAAGATGATCTGCTGCTCAAACAGAGCATAAGAATGGTTGGTTGTTGTTGGTTGTTGTTGGTTGTCGGTCTGCAGACGAGCACGTCTGAACCCACAACACGTTGAACCCGGACGTAGATGCAGATCACACTCTTTTCAGCGGAGAAGAAGAACGTGAGGCTACGGTTGGAGTAGAAGATTGGAAAACGCTGCCTGGTCTGATTAGTGCTGATTTCTGCAGTGACATTCGGATGGGAGTGTCAGAATTGACCTTTATATAACAGCTTCAGGCTGGTGGTGGCAGCCGTGCGATGGTGTGGGGGATATTTTCTTTGCACACTTTGGGTCCTTGGTCCCAACTGAGCATCATTTAAACACCACAGCCTATCTGAGTTTTGTTTATAACCACGTCCACCCCTTTATGACCACAGTTCACTCACCCATCCTCTAAAGGCTACTTTCAGCAGCGGTAACGCTCCAAATCACAAAGCTCATATTCTTTCAGATCTCAGTCCAACAGAGCACCGTTAATGATGTGGTGGAACGGGAGATTGACATCGTGGACGTGCAGCCAACGAATCTACAGCAACAGCTGTGACGCTGTGATGTCAATATGGAGCTTTTAAGATTTAAGATTTAAGGCAGTTCTGAAGCCAAACCAGGGTCCAACACGATACTAACAAGGTGTATCCAATGAAGAGGCCTGTAGTTTAGTTTCTGCATCACTTCTTCAGCAATGACACACTTAAGGGTTGGCTCTGATTGATTGATTGTTTTGCACAACGCCATCACTGTTTGCGATCCATTTCTGACACCAAACTGTTGCTTTCAAATTGAGGAGAAGTACCCACCCCCATCACAGGCAGCGTAAAGAGTTAAGGCAACGATTATCATTGTTTTGTGTGAATCATTAACAGATGAGGCTGAAAGTGATGTGGTGTTTCACAAAAAGGGCGTCATCCTGATGGCTCGGCAATCTGAGGCTCATTACTGCTTGTTCTATACAGTCATTGTCCTGGTGGTAACCAATGTTCAGCCTCATCATGCTACTGTGTGTGTTTGCCCCTTTTTGGAAGCAGATTAAAGGTTAGAAGAGAAAAAAACTGTACAAATTCACAAATTTCGAGTTGGAGTTTGTCTATAAGCAATTATCTAAATTTGGTTGCAGCTGCATGGTGCATTTGAGAGTCGTGGTAGTTTGTCAGATAGGCCACACCCACAACAATTTGGCAACCAGCGATTAGAAAACAATATGACAAATCAATTCACGTCTTACCTGATTTAAGTACCAGATTTCAAGCTCCAAGAAGCTGAATGTGAGGCTTTGACCTGAATGCTAACATCCTCATGCTAACATACACACAACAAAAGTGCTAATATGCTGACTTCTGGTACTGTGGTTAGCACTTTTAGCTTAGCGTGTTAGCATGCTAATATTGGCTAGTTAGCCCTAAATACTCAGCTACAGGCAACATCATTAGTTTTGCTATTGCATTGGATGAAAAGTCACTAAAGTTATTACAATTCATCTTCTGGAGAACCTCAATGTCATGGCAATCCATTCAATATCACACACCACCTACCCAGCTGGTCACAGATTTCATAGCCGTCTTTCTAATTGGATGGACAAGGCCATGTATTACTATCATCGACTGTACAAAAGAAGTGGACGCAGCTTCCAGGCCTGAGAAGTAAAGCCAATGCTGAGGAGCCTTAAACCTGCAGCCACTGGCTCCAAACAGAAGTCTGATTGGATGGAAGTCAATGAGAAAATAAGCCGACTTCTCACCTGATTTATTAAGATCAGTGAACATTTTCCTGACGAGTTTCTGCTCTCAGTCTCTAGTTTACAGTCTTCTTCAGCACAGCAGTAGACCAGGAAGCAGGGTTTGCTTTAGGGACAGGCCTACCATGTGACCAAAAACCAAGATGGCGACGCCCATTACGCCAAACTCAAGGCTACAGTCCACAAACTAACGTCACGGTGGCTACGTCCATTTCTTTTATACTGTGACTATGATTACTATTGAATCTGCACCGAAAACATCTTGACCTGACATTTAATTGAAATCTGAAACACATTTTGTACTTTTAATACTTTTCTACTTTGGTTCAGCTCAGAGACGCCGAGGAGCAGTTTGTTCCTGGTCCTCGAATGATTTCGTTTTACCTCCATGGTGGTCCGGTTACACTGGTGAGTATCAGCAAACCAGCCGTCCCCTGTTGAACACTGGTTCAGGTTGATGTTTTGAATGTTGACATCCACACGGATCACACCTCTGACAAAGAAACACACACACACACACAGGCAGAAACAGATGTGTGTCAGAGTAAAGAAACCAGAGTGGCTCCAAATACCATCAGACTCATTAGAATAATCCCTTTTTTCTCCTTCAGCTCTTGCATCTCGCCTGCAGAAACTTGTATGGCCTTTAAGAGGATTCCCTTTCAAATGTCAGATTTTATTCAACACTGTTGATTCAAACACTTTTTTTTTTTTTTTTTTTTCCCCAAATGCAAATGAAACTTTTCTCCAGAGTGCTGGAGAGAAGGTCACAGGGGCCAGCGCAGAACTAGACAAGCAGGTGAAATACAAATGCTGCTGCTGTCAAGTTTGAAAGCTTTTATCCTTTTCAGGGACTAGAAGCTGGGGCATGTTTCCAGACCCAGCATCACAGATGTGTTATTGTGGGTTTTTAATATGTTTGGTAGAGGAAATGTACTCCAGCTTCAGTTCAGAGCACGAAAAACCAAAAAAACACCATCTCCATGACACCAATCAGTACCCTGAACTAAAGAGAAGACCTTTGCTTGAAAGCATCACAACCAGTTAAGCCTCCATCCCAGTGAAGCTGCTGTTAAATTAAACCACTTTAATGCACCGACACCCTGAAGCAGCTGGACTTTTCCTCTCCTCTAGCTCGTACCTAGCCTACTGCTCTGCAGCCGTCTCTCTCTGAAACTTTCTGCACTCAAAGTTTTGGGCTCATCTTGCTAAATGTCGAAAACCAAATAAAAAGCACCATATTTACTGTTCCAGTTTTGCAGAAAGCTGCTTGCAGATTAATTGATTCCTCTAAAATAAATAGAAATATGGTCCAGATTTAACAGTAAATACTAAACATAAAGTCTTTAAAGGGATCAGCCCGTTGAGAACCCAGTTTATGTGACACCAGTACTGATACCCAGACACCTCCAGTCTTAAATTCGTGACGTCATCAGCACGAGCCAGCTTGGTTGTGCTTTAACAATCGGTGTATTGGTGTGTGTGGCAGCTTGTATTTTTGTGTGTGCAGGCCCTAACCTGAACTCTGGCGTCAGGTCAGGCTTGAGGCCGTAGAAGGACGTGGACAAGGTGAGCATCCAGCCGGGCACGAAGCGTCCGTCCTTGCAGTCGAGGAAGGGGGCGTTGGCCCAGCGCACCCCGCTGCGATTGGTCACGTAGCTGTCGCCCTGCCTCCACTTGGGCGTGTCCAAGGTGCTGAGGTCGTTGAGGAGCACCCGCTTGGACAGGCCCGCCATCGGCTGGCTGGACTTAAAGCTCCTGAACCAGCTGTCGTCTGGGGCCGGGGCGGGCGGGTGCAGGCTCTCCCAGGCCTTGGATAAGTCCTGGAGGATGATGGTCTGCACCTTGGCGGTTGGGCTGCGGGAGGCACGGAGCACCAGGTGTGGCACCGTGGCAGTGGGGTCAGCGTCAAAGGTGAGCAGGGCCTGCTGGATGAGCACGTCGGCCTCCAGGAGGGCGCGGACCAGGGCGTGGTACCACTCCATGTCCTCCTCCACGGTGCTCTCCCGCAGGTCGCTGGCCTGGAAGATCATGTTGAGGAAGTTGGCCGTGTTGGCTAGCGCATCCAGAGCTGGCC